>NC_134481.1:37174740-37283276 GCF_964194025.1 Convolutriloba macropyga | reverse complement strand
CAACGAAACCATGACGACTATGAGGTTGGAGGTCGACACGACGATACACCTCAAGAACCAAAAAACCGAACAGTACTAAATTAACCAACACCTTTGGAGATAGCAAGGAGAATTGCTGAACAAATAGTAAGACCGAAAACATCGGATGTAAGGAAAAACTTTGAATCCTTTAGAAACAGAACCAACAAGAGTACTGAGGCAAACCAAACGGTCATACCTGAAAAACAAGCACAAAACGCTACATAGATATCAAAGTAACAGACCAGTGAAGAACCATTTACATCAGAGTGTAACAAGCACGTCACCACCGATGCCAATGCACCCACCTCTTGTTAGATCAAGACCACCAGTTGAGGATATCACTACCGATGATAATTATAAAAGGCAACAACGAGCACAACAAAGATGGTTTGAACGGAATCAGCTCATATAAGACCTCACAATCTTAGATTTCCGTACGCGGTAACACCCCGCAGTAATAACATAAAATCATTCTTTCACCAGTCTACTAACGAACAATCACCCACTTCAACAGTGAGTGAAACGATATGGTTCGCAGAAATGGATCCGCGGAACCTCGATAACTCACATAGCAGTGAATATAACCCTTTACTATCATATAGAATTTGGGCTAATGTGCAATTTGACTCTAAATTGTACAATTTTGTAAAAGCATCTCTACAAAATTTGAAATATAGAGTCTCAGTATACTTTCCCGTACTACCATCAGAAAATAAAAACACTGTGAAAAGAAGTACTAAAAATATGGGAAGAGACAAGATACACCAGACTTCTTACCCTATACTTAAACAATTCTACAGTCTCACCGAACGATTTTTCTACGATTATGATTATGAATTCAAACTACCACTAGTATGCACATTTGACCACCTAGTAGCCAAAGCATCGCAGGATTTATCAGCATACAGCGTGATTAACCATGAATTATTCCAATTGAGTTTTAACTTTTTACACCCAAAACCCAAAGAGGTTCAAAACAACAATTATCGAGTTCATAAAACAAAACTCATTCACTTTTTAATATATTACACCTTCTTTCGAGATACAGTGAACTATACAAAAAAGCTTTATTCACATCAGCGATCAACTTACCTCAACATTTTTCCTCAACTATAGTTATAAACTAAAACATGATTACATCACAGGTACATTACGTAGTTTTGATCCTATCAAAAATTATTATGTGATCCAACAAAAATTTGCAAACGAACGACCACTAATTGTACCATTAGAAGCACTTGAACCATGCAAAGAATACCACACATACCATTAGAAGGAAGTGTATCTAACCACGCATTCTTGAACAGAGTAGAATTCCATGTTGATCAAAAAACCAAAGAATTAGAGATCGAAATTTCGGAAAGCAGTCAAAGCATCCGTTAATAACCTAAGTATCGATAACCTAACCGATATATTAGCACACCTGCTCTCATGGGACAACTATTTTATGAACGAGTATAACAAATACAAAAACCGTACCAATTACCCCGAACAATCGGACAAATAGCCAATTCAAACAGAGAAACAATAACTGTATTATTTGTACTAAATGTTTTTCTCAACCTGGAGTAAACACTCCATATGTATCTCAAATACCTTCGATGTATTCGATGCCTTAACTGGTTTTTTATTCGATGTATTCTATTCATGTGTAGATCAGATATCTTCGATGCATTCTAGTACACCCGTGTGCTAACATTCTAATTGCTATACATTGAAATAGCCTTATTGGGTCTACTAAACATATTCTTCATGTATCAATTAGAATAAATATTTGAATGATGCTATATTTTTTTGACTACCCGTCAAACCTATAACTGTTTATGTATATATGCAACAAGTTTCCATTGTTAGATACATGTAATTTTTCACATGTAATTTTTGTAAACAAAAAAAGAAAAATAGAAGAAGTACCTGGTAGTTTTCATTAATTTTTAACACAAAACTAGTGGAAGCAATCTTGAAATAACAATAGATAATAACCCTTCAAGTAACCGTCGTTAAAAATCACTGATAATAACAACCGTTTGTAACAGCCAAAAACAATTGTACATTGTGTAAAACCATTAATAATTATGCGCTCGAATGTGTGAATCATATGACGAACACATTGTACATAACTCATACAAGTAACAATGAGTCATAACTGTAACACGACAGAATCTAAAAAACAAAACATAATATAACAGCCACTATTAGTACATTACAAAACCTAGACACATAACCGTATTTAAAAACAATTTTGTAACATAATCTATATAAAATATACTTGAAAAATCGTAATTAGTTGATATACGAGAATAACCATATCATCCAATCGAAATTTTCAAATTTCAAATATCACTTCACAAAGTGACAAAACCAAACCGAACACATAGGACATAACGTTCCAGAATAGTACAATACAATTTATAACCTGATCACTTGTTTATAACTGTTAATTAACAAACACTATCAATCTACTGTAACAACTAACAAATTCGGAAAGCATGACGTCCAAAAACGTTCAAAAACGTTCGAATGAGAACTGTTTGACTCTATTGTTTCATAGATAGTCTTACATGTAAATCATATGTCGTGTCAGGCGTACCTTTAAAAAATAAAGCGTGTTTCATGAGCCCTTTACAAAATTTACAGATGCAGAGCGCAGATAACTAAATTTTGTACCAGATAGGAACAACTAACACACTTTAAATGTAGAAGTATGAAGTAACCGTTAATGGGAAACAGGCAATTGGGAATACATACCTGTTTGTGATTCAAGGAGAATCAAACATAAAATAATACATGTTCAGCTTCACAGACGAAATTTACATGGCCAAAAAATCCATGTCACTTACTCTCGATTTTTCCACCACCTTTATCAAAAAGAATTCAGGTAAGTCAGGTACGTCGCCGGACATCAGGAGCACCTTCAACGTCAACAATTGAATCAATAAGAAAGGATCTTTGACCACTGGAAGTGGTAATGGAATAGATATTTTTGTGGTTGTTGATGTTCAATCCTTACTGACAAACCGACAGCGCAACACATTCAAAAAAGAAAAGAAAATACACAAGAGAGCATAAAGAGAAATTGGCTGACTGTATTGATCGGAAACACTTTAAAAAACTCAACAACCCGGAAAGATGGAGTCAATGTTGATTGACATCACACAAACTGAGAAAGAATTTATTTATGAAAATCAATAAAATCTCAAATACTCGATCGTGATTGATTAAAATAATAACTGCCTTTCCTTAAATGTTTAACTGTTTCCCCTCTCACTCTTTTAGTTGGTTCCTATCATAGTCAGACCTAATATAATAATATATATATATATATATATATATATATATATATATATATATATATATATATATATACATATATATATATATATATATACTCCGCTCTTGGTTAGTATTGAGATATACGTTAGACTTTAGCATTGGGGCCCGTGCATAGTCTACTGAAGCTCACATAGAGAAGTAACAGACCAGAGATCTAGAACTTTAATTAGTCAGGTAAGCCTTAAGATCATATAGTATTCTTGGGACGCCATAAGACTTCGATTGAGTAACCTCGCAAGGTAACCCTACTCGAAACACGTCTTATGATCTGTACCAGGTTTGGTTTTATGAAGAATACTTTTTGACCCAATCAAGTTTACTATATTTCGAAATGAATTAACCGATTTAATCAGAAATTAATGTATGAAAACCTAACTTTTTGTCTAGACAAGCTATGGCGAAAACTCTTGTTGTTCTTATTCAAAAGTACCCAGGGAACACTATATACCAATTTTAGTTTGATCTGGATCACTCTATGCCCCAATAAAATATTATAATTGAAAAGATTTTTTGGAAATAATCGGAAACTAACGTTTGAGAAGCTAATTTTTTTCCAAGGCAAATAATATCAAAAACATTTTGACTTCTGGCCGTAGGCAATTTTGAACGCACGAGGGTCTGAAGATAGGGTCTTTTGGAAGCAGTATAGTGTGGATTTGGTTGAACGTAAGCGACTAGTTTTTAAATACTTCATTCGAATAAATCGCAAATTTCCGTTTTTCAAAGTTTGCTCCAGACAGACTAGCAAAAGTTTTAGGCTAAATTTGGTTCAATTTGAACCAGAAGTTGACCCAATGAAAGTAGTCAAATTTCAAAAACCCTTTGCCTCTTTCATCTTCAAGGACTAACAATGTACCACAGGATGTAATTTTTTTTGTCAGTCTGGTGAACGCACGAAAGTCTGGACGTGAACGCACGATGGTCTGGACACGCACGCACCAAAACTATGGTTTTGGAACACACACCAATATGATTTGGAGCGCACGATGGTCTGGACAAGAACGCACTAAAGACTGTGCATATACTTTTTTGATCTGGGATGGTCTGGACATAATCGACTTCGAACGCACGAAGAACGCACTAAAATTTTGAACGTACGATAGTCTGGACATAGGCAGTTTCCGTCTGGGACGGTCTGGACATAGTCGAGAATTGGCGAGAATTTTTGATGCCAAGTTGTGCTTCTAGAAACAATAATAACATCAATAAAAGTTGAAAAATGATAATAATAAATGAGGCTCCGAAAAACAGATCTGTAACGTTATATTTTTCTCACAGTTCTTTTATAGAAATTTGAGTGGTGAAATTTAGTGCTTAATAAACAAGGGAAATAGTTTGTTTGTGATACAAAGTATAACTATTTATAATTTTACATCTAAATTATAACAACTTTTTGTAGGAGAAATCCCAAAGCAATTTTTCTTGTGACAATTTTTGCAAGAGAGCCGATGGATTTTCTGGTCACAATTTTAATCGATAAGTGTTTTCTGCTTCAAATGGTAACATAGACAATTTTCCTACAGCTTCTAGCATTTGTTTGCCAGATAATTGGCGCCTGCTCCCCTAACTATAGGTTTTAATTAATAATCTACTGATTTATTGTGATTTCAGACAAAAGCACTGTAAAATGTAATGCCGTTATTGATATATGTTTCTATTATAGCTTAAGATAATATAATCATTTTTTGTAGCATAAAGCATTTAGTGCAATTGTTCCTAGGTTCCAAATACGCTCAGTGGAATATTACAGGAGGTGAAATGGTGAAATGGACCAAACTCGCTTTTTCGTAGCGGGTTCTAATGTAGACAAAACAGCGCCTTCTGATCATTATACTGTCTATTTGGACAGGACCGCGGCCTCCGAATCCATAGACGTACAAGTTAGGAAACCTAGAGAGGATAATATTTGGAAAGAAAAAAACTATCTAGTCCACCTTGAAATTTAAAAAAACAGCGTTTAATGATTGAGTCTCTTGATATTGATGAAACAATTGAGTAGCTACAACACACAAGTATTTCTTCCAAAGAATCAGTTATGCCAGCACTTAAACAAACTAAACCACGATCGACTAAACAATGGATCACAGCAACAATTTGGAACCTCGAAAACAAAAAAAGAAACCATTAACATTATATCTGAGAAATAATACAACCGAGTCGAAAAAAAGTACAAAATTGTTTGTCGAATATTGAAAGCAGCCTGCATTAAGAAATCCACAACATTCATTCTAATGAGAAAAGATTAAAAACCGTAAAAGCTTTGAGGTTAACGACGTGCCAACATAAAACTCTCATGTACCGAACAAGAATGTTGTTCATTATTCTGGTTTTTAGACCAAAATGTCGTACGAGAAATTTTACTTGTAAACGAGTCTGTTATAGTAATTATCATCTTTCAAAACTTAGGAGACTATTACATACAGGGAAACGAAGTGTTGACGGGACAGTTCTTGTAATTTAGCGTAAGGTAGCTTCTCTATTCTGCAAGCTTAAAAGAGGCACCAACCTATGAACAGGCTAAGGCCTATTGGTTGACCTCTCGAATGTGTCGTATATCTATACTCTAGTCTGGAAATAAATCAGACATTTTTTAAAAAAAAATTTAGTCCATGTATTGAGATTAGGCCTGCAACGCGTAATCCGTTGACGCCAGTTAACTTTGGTGTATAAAACTACATAATTAAACTTAAAATTCCGTCGAAACAAAAAAATTTTGATGAAGTTTGTAATAGACTCAGTGCTACTGGTAATTACTATACGTACAAAAATGCTGATGAGTTTTTAGTTTTGTAAAGACATCCATTTCTGTAGATCAAATTGCCACTGAAGACAATTTTTTTCTCAAAAATTATTGAGCAACATTTTCAGTTCACATGTGATTGAGTAAATAGTTCATCACCGTAGTTTCAGGGAATCCACCTCTTTCTACTCTGCCATCCCTACTTTCCGTAGTTTGGATCGATATTTGATCTGTATTTAGATCTGCAGATAACAATGCTTGGGCCAAAACAAGGGTTTGGTTGCTTCTAACTTCGGACACTGTGAGGGGTACGACTAAAGGATCCATTTGAATGCTGAGCATTTGCAGCGATAGAGCAACTGCCGGCCACATTTGCAGAAAGAGCTTCACCGAAGGCAACAGTCTCTTCACAATTTGTGTTTTTTTGATAAATTTGATGCAATTAGTTTTATAATTGTGAAAACGAAAAAGTAAGCATATTGATACGAGTGTATTAAAAGCTCAGTGGCTGAAAAAGTACCTTCTCACTAATATCGTCATATAAATCAAATGAGACTAATAAAAAGGGTATTATATGATGGGGTTAATAGTTTATATGGATTAAATTTATTTGGTTGGGCTACAAATAATTCCTATGCTTTGCCGAAAATTTAACTTTTTCACTTGTTTAGCTAGAAATTTTCAGGATGGAGCATTTATTTAAAACACAAATGCAGCCTTCCTAGGAATCAGAAAAACCAAATCTTTTACACTTTAATTTAAATAATTTAGAGCATATCTGCAGTAATCGAACCAGACTTCCTGTTGCTAAATGTCCAATAAATAAAACTGATGAAAAACGCATGTATTTCAACAGAACGTCAGATTTAACTTGTAATGACAATGCACCCAGATTTCCTGCTTCCCAAGACAGTATTTGATCTGGCTTGCACTCAGCAGGCGTCACCCAGTTTCATCCGCCACAAACTTTTCAGTTGTTTCTCAGCCAAAGCAAACTACATAGAAAGGTTTAATCATGGTAAAAAATAAGAATGTTTTTGATTTTTTGATTCTGCAAGGAGGATTTCAATTAACGCAATTTTCACAATAGAAGTCGTGGTAAACAACCTTGATCACGCTTGCAAACCCAGGGTAAAAATTTTGTGAAAATTTTTGCAGTTTTTTTCGTTTATGATGTCCCAAAGCGGCTTCATTCTAGATGAAAGAAAATCTCTTTCAGTTGGAAAACGTAGAGTTACTTGCAAAAAGAAGGTATTTTTTCTGACCTGTTGAAGCAAAAATTTTTCTGACCTGTTGAAGCAAAAATCTTTGTAAACAGAATTATACAACAAATTTGGTTCGTCTACTGATGACATTCAAAATGTGTATGATATAAATAAAAAACAATTTATAAAGAAACCCGAACCAAAGAAACTGTAAAAAGTGTGGCGTTGATTTGATTCACTGCGCTTCAACTTTACCCAAACACTTAAATTTGTTTTCAAAATTGTTTTCTTTTCATACACTATGCGTACAACCAAGACCTGAAAAGTAGTGGATAAAACAGGGATACCAGCCACCAGCAAAATTTGGCCTATTCTCCACACGCTAATCACGTATGTCGAAAAGGTATCCCTGTTTTATCCACTAATATATATTCACTCAAAATCTATTATTTCTTGTCTCACTTAGTGCAATCGGTGAAACCGCTTCGCGGATCCACTAGTATCGAGTTAAGCTGGTAATTATCAGACGGAAGCTTGGGTTCTATCAGTGAAACTGCTTCGCAGATCCCCACTGACTCCCATTTCTCATATTGACAAAAATGTTAAATAATATATATTTTCATATGTTCCCCTAATCAATATTTAATCAATCTAAAACTAAAACTTTCTGTGTCACTTGGCGTAGTGGTTAAATCATCGAGTCTAGTTAAGTTGCTTTAGCAAACGGAAGGTTTGGGGTTCCTTCATCACTGACTCCAGTGAACGTCCCCCGATCTGCGAAGCCGCCTTTCAGGATCTGATGTGAATTACTATGAAACTAAGTGAGATAAAAAAACCAAATTCACAGTTCTTAAAAAGGATAATCTCTGCTGTGAGACTGTATATGGGACACACTGTGATGGGTATACAGTCAAAAACAACCGTGTGAAAGCACGTAAAACCAACTTGCGAAAAATTGGCAAAGCCACTTCGTGGATCTGTGAAGCCACTTCGTGGATCTGTGAAGCCACTTCGTGGATAACTTGAACAAAAAAACCAAATCTGCTCAACTGCTTCGCAGATGGGTATACAGACAAAAACACTGAGATCGGTGGAAACACAGTGATCAGTGTTTTACTTTTATAAATCAAAAATTTATTATTCTTATATTTATCTTCTCTTCCAAATTGAATCTTTAAATATAAGTTCTACGACTCCAGTGTTCTGACCATTGCTATAAATGCCGGATTGGTCTACCTGAATATCCCCCCGCCCATTTTTCCAAAAACCAAAATTCATAAAATTACAAAATAAGAGTGAAATCACGATTTTAATAGTAAAATCACCCTTTAAGAGTGAATCGCCCTTATCGGAGTGATGCCCCAGTACAAAAATCACTCTTCCATCGCGCTTAAAGAGTGATCACTCTTTTTTTCTCTTAATTTTAAAAATTATCTATATTTTTTAATAAATTTATATTTTCTTTCAGTTTTTCTATATTTATTCCGTTATTAATGAGAAATGATACAAAATTATAATATTTACAAGAACAACATTCCCCTTTTTGGTCAATCGGGGAACCTGCTTGGCTAACCATGAGCAAAGCTCGTTGGTTAACCACAGACGGGGTCCGATCGTGGATAGTATTTTTAGTTTTTCTTTCTTTTTCAGATTTCTACTAAATCCTCTAGGTAATTCTACATCTGGATGTTGTTTCTTTACATGAGCCCTTATCCCATCATATCTCACAACAGAAGAACAATATGGACAATTAACTTTAGCTGAAGTACAACTTCTACATGTATACTTACTCTCATCAAAATCAGTTAGTGATTTTACATAATAACATCTATTACAATTTCTAGATAAAACTTTATTATTTTTAGGATTTGGATCTGTGAAAATCAGGGAACCTGCTACGTAGATGACAATGATCTACGAAGTAGCTTTGCTAATCCGCGAAGCGGTTGGGGAACCAAGGACTTCGTCCATTACACCGATCAGGGAACCTGCTTGGCTAGCCACGAGCAAAGCTCATTCGCTGATAATAATAATTTTATATGTCTATTTGATGAAAAACATCAAAGGGGTAAACCTAACAACAAAGAATGTCTTAGTAGCAATATCCGCGAAGCTGTTCAACGGAGTTGTTTGGTTAACCACGAGCGAAGCTCGTTTGCAAGTTCACCGATCTCTGTAAATATAAACTCAGATCTACAATCATGGCTAGATGATGATAATATAATTACAGAAGCTACACTCCCAGAGAACTTTAGATGTATAATATCTGGTCCTAGTGAATGCGGTAAGACTTTCTCATTTAAAAAAATAATTCTGGCTAGAATATACTTTGATAAGCTATACATCATTGGTCCTACTGGTGATCAAAATGAAGGTGTAGAGAGTAAAGCGGAGATCGAGTTTATTAAAGATATAAAAGATTTACCCTCTACCGATCAACTACCCAAAGACTTAAAGAAACTAATGATATTCGATGATGTTAAAGCTAGAGAACTGGTTATTAATGAATACTTTTGTAGAGGTAGACATAATAATTGCAATATGATATATCTTAATCAAAATCTGTTCTCGTTAGATAGACAAAGTGTTAGAGAAAATTGTAATCTATTTATTTTATTTGAACAAAGAGGTAAGGTCCTCATATCTATATATCAAGATTCCTTTAATAATGATGAACTTAGTTATAATGATTTTGCTAATGTATGTAATAAGGTATGGAAAGAGCCTTATAATTATATTGTGATTGATATATCTAAAAATGAAAATATTAATGGTAAACTAAGAATTAATTGGGATAGGAAAATTTTGTAGTTTAGTTTAAGTTAAGTCAAAGATTAATTTTAAGATAAAGATAGAGATAAAGATTTAACTAGATGTAAAGTAAAACTCAATAGATCAAGATAAAGATAAAGATAGAGATAAAGATAGAGATAAAGATAAAGATAGAGATAAAGACTAAACTAGATGTAAAGTAAAACTCAATAGATCACCATTAAAGTTTATAGGTCTTCCATACTCGTCTTTAATATGAAATTCAATATATTCTATTCTATCTTTAGTTACATTTTGATATAATACATTATTTGGTATTATGTTTATCATATAACCCGGTGGTTCTATTAGAATAAAAGTATATAGTTGGTCTGTATCATTGCCATTATCTTTAACACCAGATATAATATTGCAGTGAATTTTAATTGTATTAAAACCCATTATATCAACAATCTTAGTTGCTATATGTATACCTGTTGAATATATTTGTCTATCAAATCCAAGTAATGCCCCAGTACAAAAATCACTCTTCCATCGCGCTTAAAGATTGATCACTTTTTTTTCTCTTAATTTTAAAATTATCTATATTTTTTTAATAAATTTACATTTTCTTTCAGTTTTTCTATATTTATTCCGTTATTAATGAGAAATGATACAAAATTATAGTATTTACAAGAACAACATTCCCCTTTTTGGTCAATCGGGGAACCTGCTTGGCTAACCATGAGCAAAGCTTGTTGGTTAACCACAGACGGGGTCTGATCGTGGATAATATTTTTAGTTTTTCTTTCTTCTGTCAGATTTCTACTAAATCCTCTAGGTAATTCTACATCTGGATGTTGTTTCTTTACATGAGCCCTTATCCCATCATATCTCACAACAGAAGAACAATATGGACAATTAACTTTAGCTGAAGTACAACTTCTACATGTATACTTACTCTAATCAAAATCAGTTAGTGGTTTTACATAATAACATCTATTACAATTTCTAGATAAAACTTTATTATTTTTAGGATTTGGATCTGTGAAAAACAGGGAACCTGCTAGGTAGATGACAATGATCTACGAAGTAGCTTTGCTAATCCGCGAAGCGGTTCGGGAACCAAAGACTTCGTCCCTTACACCGATCAGGGAACCTGCTTGGCTAGCCACGAGCAAAGCTCGTTCGCTGATAATGATAATTTTGTATGTCTATTTGATGAAAAACATCAAAGGGGTAAACCTAACAACAAAGAATGTCTTAGTAACAATATCCGCGAAGCTGTTCAACGGAGTTGTTTGGTTAACCACGAGCGAAGCTCGTTTGCAAATTCACCGATCTCTGTAAATATAAACGCAGATCTACAATCATGGCTAGATGATGATAATATAATTACAGAAGCTACACTCCCAGAGAACTTTAGATGTATAATATCTGGTCCTAGTGAATCCGGTAAGACTTTCTTATTAAAAAAAAAATTCTGGCTAGAATGTACTTTGATAAGCTATACATCATTGGTCCTATGGGTGATCAATATGAAGGTGTAGAGAGTAAAGCGGAGATCGAGTTTATTAAAGATATAAAAGATTTGCCCTCTACCGATCAACTACCCAAAGACTTAAAGAAACTAATGATATTCGATGATGTTAAAGCTAGAGAACTGGTTATTAATGAATACTTTTGTAGAGGTAGACATTATAATTGCAATATGATATATCTTAATCAAAATCTGTTCTCGTTAGATAGACAAAGTGTTAGAGAAAATTGTAATCTATTTATTTTATTTGAACAAAGAGGTAAGGTCCTCATATCTATATATCAAGATTTCTTTAATAATGATGAACTTAGTTATAATGATTTTGCTAATGTATGTAATAAGGTATGGAAAGAGCCTTATAATTATATTGTAATTGATATATCTAAAAATAAAAATATTAATGGTAAACTAAGAATTAATTGGGATAGGAAAAATTTGTAGTTTAGTTTAAGTTAAGTCAAAGATTAATATCAAGATAAAGATAGAGATAAAGACTAAACTAGATGTAAAGTAAAACTCAATAGATCACCATTGAAGTTTATAGGTCTTCCATACTCATCTTTAATATGAAATTCAATATATTCTATTCTATCTTTAGTTACATTTTGATATAATACATTATTTGGTATTATGTTTATCATTAACCCGTTGGTTCTATTAGATTAAAATATATAGTATGTCTGTATCATTGCCATTATTTTTAACACCAGATATAATATTACAGTGATTATTAATTGTATTAAAACCCATTATATCAACAACCTTAGTTGCTATATGTATACATGTTGAATATATTTGTCTATCAAATCCAAGAAATGATCCTACTGAGTTATCTACATCAAAGCTAATCACATCTTGTATCACTCCTATTTTGCATTCATTGTATTTTTATCTGCTTGTATTAAAACATTATTATTTGTTTGTTGTTTTTTTTATATCTGCTATATCAACTATCTCATATGCGCCAGGTGTTATAGTACTAATCTTACTAGCATATATAAACCGATTATTTTTTCCGTTATAATAAACACTGATTTATAAACTGATAATCTAATTAAACCTAACTTCGATGTATTAAGCATAGGTTCATTGAAATGAAATCTTTCTGTCGGTCTCATCATTCTAAAGTTAAGTGTATGTTCATCTTTAGTTTTGGTTAACTCTTCAGTTATCTTTTGTAGTTCCCATAAGATTAAGTTGTCTGTCATTTCTTATCTTATAAAAATAGACTCTAATTTCGTTGCAACTCCCGGTTATAATAACAAAACAAGCAGTAGAAAGATTTTAAATATAATTCAATTTATAGCTATAATTATATCTATATTTAGTTTAATGAAATATGAATCTGATAATCTCGAATGAAAATGAACTTAATTATATTTAGATTATGAATCTAGCTTTAATTATATCTATATTTAATTTTATAAATAAGAATCTGCTAACCCCTAATGAAAATAATATTAATTATAAATAAAAGTAAGATTATAAATCTAGCTATATTTTTATAAATATTTACCCTAATAAAAATGGACTTTAATTTGGATACAACTTATGGTTATAATAATGATATACACAAAAGCAAGATAATAAAATATAAACCTAATAATCTAGCAACAATGAATACGGTTAATACTAATATTAATATCATCCTCAATAGAGAAGAGAATCATTTAAATTTGCGTGGTTCGTATCTAGAGATAGAGTTTGTTGTATCAGATGATGCTGGTGCTGTTTTTGCTAACGATGCTAATATCAGATTAGTTAATTATGGTATGATGGCATTATTTGGTTCAGTTAAACTTGAAACTAGTGGTGGTAGAACTATTGAATATATAGATCATTGTCATCCTAATTTATTAAATTATAAGTTATTAACTAGTACTAATGATGAATATGAGAGTGGTTTTGTTAGAAATCAAGGCAATAGAGATAGTCAACTTAAAAATGATCATATTGCTGCAGAACGAGGTCATTTGTATATGATGATTAAGATGAGTGATCTGTTTGGTTTTATAAATGATTTGGATAAGATTATATATGGTTTAGGATTTAAACTAATATTAAAAATAAATAATAATGATAGAGCTCTATATAGAGTTAAGGCTAATCCTGGTGCAGTTGGTAATGATGGTAATATAGATATTAGAGATATATCATGGTGTGTGCCAAGTATTGATCCTAGTAATGATAATAGAATTATTGTGCAAAAGGGTTTACGTAAAAAGAATAATGTAGACTTTAGCTATTACGAAAAAAAGACATTTTATAAGAATGTACCCAATGCTAATAACTTCTTGTTTGATTTAGGTATGGAAAGTGGTATGGAAAGACCACAATATATAATAGTTGGTTTTGAATAATAATGGTAATGAGCAAACTCATGATGCAAGTACATTTGATATAATGAATGTTACTGAATGTTACTGTAAGATTGGTAGCGAGTTTTATCCTGAGGATAGAATGAATATTAATTATGGTACTAATAATTATAATGAGGCTATTAAAGAGACTGTTAATTTTAATAAAGATTATAATGGGCTACCACATAATATAAAACCATATATAAATCAAAAAACATTCAAAAGCAGTTATAGAGTATATGTATTTGATACTAGATATCAAATTGATCATATAGGACCACAACCATACAACCTAATTTCAAATTTAGTGCTGCAGTTGCCGATGTTATATGTTATGCATTAGTAATAACTAGAAAGGTTATTAGTGTGAATAGTTATAGTAATAAGATGGTTGATAGAATCTCTTAATTATAGTTATCGTTATAATTATGGTCATTGTTATAGTCATAGTCATAGTTATAGTCATTATAGCTAAACTATTTCTTTCTTGTCTTAACAAAGTTCTTAGCATAAATAATATCTAATTTCTTTTTATTCTCTAGAGATAAGCCTTTTGCTTCAAGTTTTGTCTCAGTCTTATTCTCAGTCTTGCGTTTAGTCTTAGTCTTGGGGTTAGCAACAAAAGGATTATACTTTTTAACTTTTTTTAATTTATATTTTATATATAGAAATGAGTCTTTTAAATAAGTTCAAAACCAATTCATATTGTGTTGGTGGCAGACATTATAGTGGTACTGATATCATAAGAGTAATTTATTACTTCAAAAGGTACTAAAATGTAAAATGTTAAAGGGTAATTGTGTTATATGTAGAACGAATAAGTCAATGACAGTATCTGATGCAACAATAGAAGCAGATGGGTTGAAAGATTTCTTTAAAAGTGTTGGTAGAGCAAAAGTTGACTTTGGGAAGAAAGTTGCTAATTATCCAGTTAGAGAACTAGAAATAGCAAGTAAAATAGGAAGTGCAGCTGCAAGTAGAAACCCTAGGGCTGCTTTATCAGCCACACCTGATTTAATTAAATTTGCAACTACTGGTGAAGGTATAAAGGTAGTTCAAAAAGGAAGACGGTTATACTTAGGTACAAAGAAAAGATAATTTAGTTATGACTAAGACAGAGACTTTAGTTTCAGTTATAGCTTCGCGGATCTGCGAAGCAGGTTCCCTGATTGACTTTCGGTCAAGCTCTGCCATCGGTGTAACCGCTTCGCGGATAAATATTTTTACTAATTTTATTATTACTAAATTTATTGTTATTACTAAGCACTTATAGCTTTAATCTAAAAAAACACTCAACTTATTTTTCTTGTTCTTCTTATATTCTTCATATACCTTGACTAATTCATTATATTCATCATTATCAATTTTATTATCATTCATTGATTTAGTATATAGTTTATTAAACTTGTCACTAAACTGTTTACTTAAGATATACATTTGCGAATATTCAATTATCTTACTTCTTATTTTAGTATTAATTGTTTTTGATAATGAACCACAAACAGTTGCTGTAGCAAAAGCTGTTGGTATAGAATAAGGTAATCCTATACCTGTTAATGCAACTGAAGTTGTTGTGGCCGTTGTTGCTATTGATGATAAAAGTATTTCTGTTATCTCAGCTATGTTAATATAATTTTTATATCTACTTAACTTCTTGTTGTAGTTATTAGTTTCAGCTTCATAATAATTTCTAATATCCTTTATAATGTTAATATTGTTATGAAATTTATTATTAGCTTGAATCTTTTCGTTTATGTATTGTTCATTAACGGTTGACAAGTTGGGATATAGTAATCTCTCACTCGGTGCTGTTGGATTGCTCATTTTCATTAGGAAAAAAAACTTTCTATTTCTTTCATTATATCTTCTTAATTAAAATCATAATGCATCTCAAGTCTATCTGGTTCTTTATTTTCAATTAACTTACTAGTTTGTAAAAGTAAGGCAACTATATATTGTACTATTACTTTTCTAAAAGATTTATTGTATTCTTTCATTTCTCTCAGACCGTTAGTAAACATATAATCTAAGTGTATATTAGTAATATTTTGATTAAACTTATTATTATCAAATTCTTGTTTTAATTGATTATATTTAGAGATAGTGTCAGCAGCAACTTTATTGCTAAATCGAACAATATTATTTTCAGATTCAGTTAACTTATTAGCTAATATGGTTAAATTATTTGACTTAATAGAAACTAATTCAACTGTCTGATCATCAATCCATACAGCAGCTCCATTGGTTGTAGATGATGGTAGACAAATAATGTTTGCATTAAGTTGACCAGTTGTAACTTCTTCAAATTCACCTTTTCTTAGTTCAGTTATGTTTTTACTTAAGATGTCAATCTTATTATTAGACGATAATAAATTATTGTCACAATACTCTTTATTAACAACATCTTTTTCATCTGTAGGAGGATGTACATTTGTAATTTTATAGGTATCCTTCATGTTAAAATTATCATTATCTTCTAGGAACAACCCTCGGGCCTTACTTAGGGTTAAGTTGTTTGTTGTTTGATGATACCAGCGCCCAGTGGATCTATTCGCTTGGTTAAATCTATTTCTTGTCATCTTTGCATTTGTTTACACTACGAAAAATATTTAATGATTCTAAAACTTTATTATTAGATTCAAAATCAAACTCGGATTTTAATAGTTCCTGTTCATAATATCTACCTTCTACTATCTCACCATTAATATCTTCTATTTTATATGTTGGTGGTTGTGTTTTAAGACTTCATTAACTTTAAATAATTCTCTATTCCAATTAGAAATGTATCCTTTAGAGAAAATGTTACGTTTGTCAGCATTTCTAACATAATCACCAACTTTAAGTTTTGGCTTAGTATTTTTAAAATTGAATGAATATCTAACTTTATCAGGAGTATTAGAAGCATCAACTGGTGTCATATTAACTGTTGAATGAATGTTATTAATATATGATATTACTGCATCATTTAAAATTTTTACCCAATTACCATCACCATTGATGAACATTGGTTTATTAATTATATGTAATAATGTTCTATTAAATCTCTCTATGAACACAGCCTTTAAATCACTATAAGTAGAGTACATTTCTGTTCCATATTCTTTAAGTAAAGATTTAAATGTTTGATTGTAAAACTCACTACCTCTATCTACCCATAACTTTTCTGGTTTTCTACCCTCACCCAATACTATTTTAAAACCATTAGTTATAGATAAACCAGATTTATTCTTCAATGGACTAGCCCATGCATGTTTTGTGAACATATCTATAACTGTTAAAATAAACTTATAATTATTATTGTATTTACTTAGAGATGATTTGTCTATCAAATCAGCTGAGCATGTTTCATCTATATATATAATGGTATTATTTTTTCTCTTCTGAACTTTGTTATTTGAGGACTGAATACTTCTTTAGCTAAGAGTTGTTGTCGTTTTTCCACATTTTTTATGGACGTAGTCATGGTTTCACCTATCAACGAAGTTGTGAGCTTGCTCATTTACCATAGTTAAAAACAAAGTTATCTAATTGTTCTTGATTAAGAATATTCATAGATAATAGTTGCTTAGATATATCTAACATTTCATCATATAATCCATCATGACCAGCTTTTGTTTCTAGTATTAATAATTCTAGTCTTTCTACTAAAATATTTGGGTCCATGTAGTGGTGGCAACTTGATGAACCAATGGCAGAGCCCCTTTGTTGGTTGGGGTTGCTATTTAATCCCCTACAAAATACATCATCTTTTACCCCTATTATACGTTTTATTGCTCTATATCTAGCACTTTTCTTATCCCCTTTTCCTAAATCATATCCAATATCTAGTAAAAACCTTTTAATTTTGTTTTTATCTTCCTTGATTTCACCATATTTTATATTTGGATTAGTAAGAAAGTTTATAAACACATCTGAAAATTCATATATATTATCCTTAACTAAAAATGCGCCCTGCTCTAGGGTTATATCAACATCATTCATTTTATATCTTCTAGTAGGCAAATCTACAAGATTTATTTTTAATTGTGGATTAGTTTGAGCCCCCATGTCATGAAGAAGTTTGGCTGTTTTTGTATCAACAAAATCTGTTGCTATATCTTGAGTTTCCTCCACGACTTCATTGGTCAAATTGGGCTTCATTAATGCCCTGTTTCTAGTTTGCTCTATCATCTTAGTTTGTTTATCTAACTCTTGATTTTGCCAATCTATTGCTCTTAATGTTTGTTCACTTAATGCTAGATTGTGTTCATTGTTTGAATTTAGTGTTTTAGTTAAAGGATCAAATAATTGTTCTATGCCACCATAGTATTCTTGTTGTTTTAGTTTATCTTCCAATCTATTTTTCAGTTTTGTTTTTCTAGATTGTTTAATTCTATTAATGATTCTAGCTTAGTCATTTTTCATAATTATAAAAAATCATTATATATTGTAATAGCAGCTAGGACTAACTTTCTATCATCATTAATGGTTAGCTCTTTAATATGATTTATCAGCGGATCTTTTTTTATGTCTAGTTCTAGACCTAGTTTTATCAATAGCTCTAATGATGCGTTCTTAATTTTATTCGTTAAATCTCTTTTGAATAGATATAGGTTCTCGTCATGAGGATAGCTTTTAATATTATTTACATAAAATATTTTATCATCAAATGTGTTTAGACTTATCTTACTTGTTTTTGTTGTTGTCATATTATCACCAAATTTTTGTATTCTACATTCATCTACAGTTCTCTCTGTGTTATACATTAGTGCATTATATTACTCCTCGTGTTTAGCATTGTTACAATTCTTTATTCCTTTCTCTTTAGTTTTGTTGGGATAATCTTTAAAGCTATATGTTTTGGTGTTAAGGCCACAAACTCTTCTATGATCTTACTTCCCATTTCATGTTTGAATTTACCAGGGACTTTATTATTTGTTTTGATTGGAGGATCTAGATTACTTAAATCCATGTGTTCATTGTCGACATTACTTTCAGTAAAACTTAAAACAAAACTATCAGTATCCATATAATGGAGTTCTAGATCTTTGAGAGTTGGTTGAAGAATATTATAGAATACATCGTACATGTGTAATTTACTGAATTCTAATATAGTAACACCTACATATACTGGAGAATCATATTCTATTCTTTTCTTTATATATTCAATTTGGCTATAATCTTTATATCTAGTTATATTCTTAAATGTTGGTTTACTTATACTTTTCATTATCTTTTCTTCATCGTATAAGAACTTACTTTGGAAGAAGTGTAAGGGATTCATGCACATTCTTCCATATAGTGAGTTGTTCATTAGTTTCCCTACATCCTTTTCTGCTTCAGTTTCAGCTGTTGCTCTTTTTTTGTATTGTTTTGGATATAATCTCTACAAATATAATCTTGTTTAAATTTAATTACTCTTTGTATATTGGTTACTTTCACTCCCATCTTAACATAGAAATTAAACATCCTATAATGAACCATATATTCTGTTTTGTTGTTTTGATCTAAGATTAATTTCTCTGTTCTTGCTTTACTTTGCTCTCTTTCTCTGCATCCCAATTCGTTATCATTTATCTTTCTCTTATTGGGCATTAGTGCTAGTTGCTCTGTTCTATCTTTACAACTATTAGTATAATCAATATCACAAACTATATAGTAGCCATGATCACTATCATCTGGAGTATTTAATATTGCTTCTAGAGATGGGTAACAGCGCTCGAAGTCCTTATAAGGTAGCTTTTGCATCATTGCATAGCCGTATAGGTTGTTCGCCTCTATGTACCATATGGATCTATTATTACCATTAATATATTCATCACCCATTATGCCACATATGCCACCTCTCTTTGCTTCAACAAAATCATCTAGCATTTGTTTATCTTGTAATGTATCTAATGAAACACCGCTTGACATTAACCAACAATCAAAACTATAGCCTGGGAGACTTACATAGTGTAGAGGATTGAGTTTGAATTCTTTCATACTTAGTTTAACATATTCATTCATGCAGTAGTCTAATATTTCCACATCATTTTGTAAATACTCTATAGTTAGATCTTTACCAGTGTTATGACTGTTGTCTTTATTGAAGATATCAACTTCTTCTTGTGTTGGTAATTTATTAGAGAGAGAGAGGATTTGAAGTCTTCTGTTTTTAGATTACCTATGACTTCTTGGTAGGTAGCTTTGCTACCATTGTCAGCTTTGCTGTCATAGCTGTCTAAGCCAAAATATTCATATGGATATAATGTTTTAGTTTTACATCCATATATCTTTGCCATTTGATCTAAAGGCATAGCTAAGAAGTTATAACTATCTAAGAATTTAAGACAGCCAATACTGAACATCTTAGACTTACCAGCAGCTAGTGGTATGTTATCTACTTTTCTTTTATCGTTGTTTTGTTTAAAGAGTTCACTATATAGTAGGTTGAAATCATAGCCTGAGCCATTATGAAATATTACAGGAATGAAGTTTTGTTGTTTATACCCCAGATTTCATATTTTACATGCTGGTCCTCTATATTTACCAGTTTCATGACAATGATCTCTTACTTTATTAATACATGTTTTACTGCAGATATGGCAAGTGTTTGTAGCATTGTGATATAGTTCATCTTCTTCTGTGAATATCATTTGTTTGTTGCGCTTGAAGTTATTCTCAGTTTCTATTTCTAATAGACCTCTAGCAAATGTTTGAGGCAGTCAAGACCGAAGTAGTATTTGAAAATACCTTGCCATGTGTAACCCACGCTTATTGGTATGTGTTCAGCTATTACATATTTACTAGTTGGGGTTGATATAACACAACATTCTATATCAGCAGTTATAATATTTTTTTATATTCTGACGTTTGTGTTCATTTATGAAGGTAATATGTTTTTTCTTAGGACATACAATCTCAGGTTTGAAAGAGTTGTTGCATTCATGTTTGTCGTATTTAATTTGCGAATCAAACCAATATCTACATCTATCACAATAATAAAATTTATGATTCATTTTATTTGGCCGATCTAACAAGGTTTCTATGTTTTTAATTAGAGCGCAGTATTCAGTGGTTCCGTTGCCCCAAACCAAAATTCTAACATCTCTTCTATCTTTATTTCTGTATTCTTACTATATGAGCAAAATCATCTTCATTTTGTTGGCTTGGTTCAATTATATTATTTACATAATTGTTTTCACGTGTTGCGTGATTGTAAAAGCCACTTCGTGGGTCTATAGCAGGATATAGCCAAGCAGTTATAGTCAGTTGCAAACAGTTGTATTTATAATTACGGAGATTTAATATCGATTTAGAAATTTTGAGATCGGGGGGTAAATCTATATAAATATCAATAGATGCCTTAATTGGTTCAATGTTTAATTGAATACTTCTTAATCCAAGAAACTCAAAGTCGTAGCCATAACCTTCATATATTTTTTTTCGAAATCTAGCCATTGTTTGAAGTCACCGTAATCATATATAGCCCTACTAATAATATAATCAGTGTTGAAAAATATTTTTGTAATTTTAACTTTCTCTTTGGTTCTCTTTTTATATTCACACTCGGCTGTGATCTTATATTTGAAACTCTTAATTTTTCTAAACTGATAGCAGTTTTTGTTTTCTTCTAATGAGTAAATAGTAGCTTCGTCTATATCTTCAATATAGTTCCCACCTTTATCAGTAAAATAAATTTCTCTCATATTCTGACTGGAGTTTATATCAAAGTCGTCTGTGTTTTCTAGATAATTGCGATTGTGACTATATGAATGCGTAGTTAGAGCTATTTTGTTTCTAAATTCTTGATTACATTCTTTACATTCATATTTAGTTCTGGTGTAGATATTGTCTTCGGGTTTAGTTTCAGGTTTATCTTTAGTTTCTGTTTTAGTTTTAATAATATCTTTAGTATTATCTTTAGGTTTAACTATATCCTATTTAATCAGCACCCAATTTTACCGTATGCTTTCAAAAATATTCAGTACTTGCGGAAAGAAGGTGAATGAGGGCCGGTAAAAGTTTCTTTAATTTGCTTCAAGATGTGTTCAGGAAAACTAACAGTTTTGCCAATTTGGTTTTTCTTGTAATATCAGTTTTTTAAACCTTACCTTTTTCTCGTGCCCTTATGTGAACTTTTATTTTGTTGTTGTTTAATTTCATTGCTGCGAAATTCAACTAAGTTTGGGAGATACTTTTATTAACAGTTGAATCCAACCTTGCCCGTTGATTTATTAGATGTTAATGGAGACGTAATCAAGAGCTAGATTTATTTTTTGGAGGCGTTTTATTTGGAAAAAAAGATAGGTATTAGTTCATTGTAGAACCAACTTTCGAAGGCTAGTGAAAAATCTAAAACTGATAGAACCAGATAATGATTGGGTGTAATGTAGAGAAGCTGGGCGCTTTTTTAAAGATTTTTCTATGTAAAGAATAATTTGTGCTTCAAGATGACAAATATTTCTCGCATATTTCTGCAAAACAGCTTTAATACATGTTAAAGAGTAGTTACTGAAGTTAATCTGGTCCATCTCAATACCAATAGCGACTGGGAAAGTCTATAGGTTTCCAGAACAGGTTTTCTACTTGGTAAACACACCTTTTGTTAGAACTTATCAGCCACAGAACATATATAAATGGACAAATGGAGAAGAGAAAACATGTTTGAATTAATAGTAAAGGAGTAACACAAACAGATCTGAAGGGTATCTTTTTTGATACTAGAGAGAAACTTGAAAGCAAAAGAGCAAGAGAGTTAGTGGTGCCAACAAAAGAATAATCGCTTGCCCTAACGTATTAGTGGCTGACAGCATTTTGCGAGAACAGAGTCTGTCTATCTCTATGGACAAATTTCTCAGCCGCCTGATTATTTTTGTTGCAAGCTCAACTAAAATTGACGGTGTCGAGAAAAAAAGTGAGCTGCATTGTTTATTGCCTTTTTGACTTGAAACAAACTCAGTTCGGATTGTCTGAATATAAGAACATTGTTTTTGGATTGTTGGAAGTTTTTTTGCAATCTAATTTATTATACCAGTAACAGTCCATCCAAAACATTTTGATTTGTCAAAAAACTACAAATCAAACTCATCATATCCAAGAAAACTAAAACCCTGACTCGAATGAGAAATCTTATTCGACTTCGATCTGCAGCACCAACTTATACAACGACATTACGTGGCCAATGGCAGAATAATGCAAACTTCACTACTTTTGGAGTTTTGTGCAAACGAGTGACAAAAGTTGGTCCCACTTTTTATGTTTCATACTATATTTTAAACTATGGAAAAAAGTTACTTAGAACGTGTTAATAAGTCACTTATGTCATATAATAAGGCTTACAATTTGTTGCGAGTACTCACAAGCAGTTTTCCACCTGTAGTGATTCCACTTTATAAGGTCCACCTAAGAAATGATCAAGTTAATTTCTTTTTTTTTAATCTGCAAACATGTAAATTAAACTAACCACTTGGTTAATGTTACATGTTAGAAATTTATTAATCAAACATTTTTTTTTCTAATTTATAACAAACTAAGGTTCGGTTTTTGTAAAATAATTTAATAAAAAATATGTTTAAATCCTGCAACCCTTCTGTCTATTGGAACTCTTTCGTGTCGTTTAAGCATTTCCGCTGTAACTTTTTGTTTAAATTTGGTCTTCGACGTTTCTTTTCTAATTGTAATTGGAAGTGTGTTCCATTTTCGAATAAAGTTACGAACAATTGAACCATTATTCCATTTTGACTTACATTTTTGTTCTAAGAAAAGGTTATGGGTTCGTTTGTTTACAATAATAGGCACGTTTTCTAAAAATCTGAAATGATTATTAGAGCGATTTCTTGTTTGTTGGAGAATATTGAAAAACCTATTTAAAGACACCCGTGTTATTTGGAGCTCTGCTGGAAGAATTTTAGTCTCCAGAAGTAGATCTCTGGCAGTATCGTATTTGGTTTTCATAAAGCAAACTTTTATTCCCCAGTTTATCTGTTTGTTAATTCTGTCAATAGAGTAAGATGGTAAATTTTGAAAAAAAATTGCGCTAAAATCTAAATGAGACAAAACTAGTGATTTAAAAAGATTTATTCTTGTTTTTAGCGGTACCTGATAACGAACCAAATATAATGATCTGATTGCTGAAGCCATTTTACTGATAACCTTATTTAGTTGATTTTGGTATGTCAGTTCCCTATCAATTATTACACCTAAATATCTACATTTTTCAGATGCTTCTAATCGGTGTCCCTTGAAATCGACAGTTTCAATGATCGGCAATTTTTCGTTCCTGAATACCATTAGCTCCGTTTTTTTTCTCATTCAAAATTAACCTGTTTTAATTCATATATTGATCTGTCTTGTTTAATGTATCTTCAGCTATTAGCTGCAAACTTGCTTCATTCTTTGCATGACATAGAATTGCTGTATCATCGGCAAACTGTAATACATCACAATTCGTTGATACAGCTTCACTGAAATCGTTGACATAAAGTATAAAAATTAGAGGCCCTAAGACAGTTCCCTGAGGAACACCGTGATTTATGACAACCCAATCTGATTTTGCTAACCCATTTTTTACACACTGTTTTCTATCACAAAGGAAAGAGTTTAATAAGATTCTTGCGTTTTCTCCAATTCCATACTTTTTTATTTTGTTCATAAAAACATCTATAGATCTTGAGTTGAAAGCCTTTGCTAAGTCTAAAAAGAGTGTGACAACAATTTCGTTTTCGTCAACGCATTGGTTTATCTTTTCAGTTAATGAAATGATAGTATCGAGACAGGACTTTTGCTTTTGAAAGCCAAATTGATTCTTGTTAATCAGACCATTAAGAATTAGGTGGTGAGTTAGTTGTTCAAGTAATAATCGCTCAAAAATTTTTGCTAGAGTTGGTGTGACTGATATGGGTCGATAGTTTTCTGGTTCTAGTCGGTCTCCCTTCTTATAGACAGGTGTAACATGCGCTGTTTTCAAAATAATAGGAAACGTGTTTTTGTTTATACATTCATTGACGACAAATTGTAAATGAGTTCCAATAGACAGTTTACTATCTTTTAGCGCCCATGCTGGTATATAGCCCGGTCCGGGAGATTTATGCTTAGGTAGATTATCAATAACATTATACAATTCTTTTCTGGTGACTGGTCGGAAGCTAAATTCCGGTCCATCAAATGTTAGGGAAGAACAATTTGGAGCAACGTCTTTGCCTTTGTATAATCCTAGTCTCGCAAAACAATTACAATTACAATTACCAAATAATCTCTGTACCCATTCTTTTAATTTAGTCTTTCGCACTTGTTTCTGCGTTCAACTTAAGTAGCACAGCGTTATTACAATGTTGTACAATTATTCTACCAAAGTTATATTTTATATTTTTAGATGCTTTGTTCGCAAACCAGTTGAGATTGTTTTTAGTCACTACACCAAGATTACATTTTGAGAAGGTGATTTTTACCAGCACGGCATTATAAACAGAACATAGCAGTTAAACGTATGATTATGCTCACTTTTTCGTCTTTATAATTATAAAACTAATTGCATCAAATTTTCCAATAAAACGGGATTTGCGAAAAGAGGTTTTTTGGCTTCACGAAATCCCATATTGTGAACATGGCCGACAATCTCTCCTTCGATGGACATTCTCAGCCTTCAAATGTATCCAGTGGTACCCACAGTATCCGATGTTCAATCGGAAGCCAACAGACACTTGTATCGGCCCAAGAATTGTCCTTTGCAGAACAAAATTCGATCCAATCAGATACATCGGGAGATGACAATAATGTCGATATATCAGCGGCTGGCTTCGCTGAAACTGTAGTGGCGCCTGCTATCCAGCCTAACCCCAATTTTGTACCACCCACAAGTAATGATTGCGTTGTATTCCATATTAATCACTCTTGTAATTTTTTTGGATTCTCTAGTTTTAACCAGCTCATAACCAGAACGGAAATGATGTGCAAAAGATTTTTGGTTGGGAAAACTCTTTTTTAGTTATCAATCAAAACAATTACGATGGCATCCAATTGCCATAGCTATACTCATTTGTTCGCCAATTACCATATGGAAATCAATAACGCTGTCCATGTTAAACAACCCGATCAAAGACTTGTTTCTACTTCATTGGTAACATCATACTCAACTGATTAATAGCAAAATGGGGCTGATAGTAACCATTGCGGACAAATCAAATCCTACTTCGTTAAAACACATCTCAAAACTCGACATAATTTATCGTTGGGGATCTGACCCAATTCCGACCAAAAAGTCTGATCATGACTTATCAGATAAAGTATTGCCCCTCGAGGACATCATAATTTAGATAATTTACTTTCTCAGATCTCAGATACTAAAACTTCAAGTCAAATCTTACAGATAATGTGAGATAGATAAAACCTGACATATTGGAGGAATAAAAATTGCAGCTATTTTAGACTACTTGAACAAAAAATGATAAATAATCAATAATAACAAAAGAATTCAAAATTTTTAATCACTAAGCTATAACTATGGTACAACTTTTTATGAAATAATGATGCCCCATGCCGTAAATCACAGACCCCCAGCTGTTTTCTTGCCTCCCGGAACGAATTGAAAGTCTTGATCAGTACTTCTCCGGTGAGATACATGTCTTGAATTGACAAATCTGAAATGACCACGTCATATCACAAGTCTTAAGACTTGCCTAATTTTGGCCAAGACACTCAAAACTTGTCAAGTCTAAATCAAATCTTGGCAAGTCTTCATTCAAGTCTTGTCCAGGACTTGACAAGTCTTTGGTCAACTCTTGACCAAAACTAGACAAATCTTGATTATTGCGCAGCTAGGCAAAGTAAAGTTCTAAGAAGAAATCTTTCATATTTAACGCATTTCGAAATTTGCAAAAAATGGTTTAAAATGTTTACAAGAATTTTGCTGATCTGACCCAGCTATTTCTGAATTGAGCATATACCAACTTCAAATGTCCCATACATTAAGCCGAAACCAAAATGTTTGCCAATGGGCAGAAAAAAAATGATCATTACTGGTATCTTTGGGCGATATCCGACTTTTTTTTCATTCTCTATCAAGTGAACTTTGCGGAAGTGCTAGTGATGTTTTTTTGTTTCTTTTTCATTTTAGAGAGTTTTTAGGCAGGCTACTGTAAGTGGCAACCTTTTTCTTTCGTTTCAAAGCAAACCCAGCCAACAATTAAAACTGTGCTCAATAGTTGACACAAGACTTGTCAAGTTTTAGCAAAGAATTGCACTAGACTTGTCACAAATTGGCCAATAATTGACTCAAGACTTGTCAAGCCTTAAGACTTGATTCAAGACGTACCAAGTCTAAAAGAAACTTGATCAGAGCTCTGATGCAGTACTGATCTCAGACTTGAAATTTCACTGAGTCAGTACTGATTAAAACCTGACGTCCAGTCCGGGCTCCTTTTACGCATTTTCCTAATGTTCCAATTAATTGTTTAATCTTTCGCTGTTTTGGGTCCTCTCATCTTTTGGGCCCCCTCAGTTGGCGGCCAGAGAAGTATATGCAAAAGCTCTTTTCTCGTCCTCAAAGAAGCTACGGCAGCTCATGACTTAGCTGGTGAATGGGCACCTGTATCTTGTCTGATGACGAGAGAATACCTGTTGCATCTACTTATATGGCCGCCAAAAAGATGAGAGACCCCAAATTTGCTAAGGCTTAAACAATTGAATTGGAACATTAAGAGAAGGCGTAAAAGGGGCAGGAAAAAAGCTATGGGTCTGTGCATTACGATACGAGGTATCATTATTTTCGAAAAGAATGTGTTAATTTGTTCATTAGTTTTCCGATTTTTACAATTGTTTATTTTATTTTACTATTTTGAAGAGCCTGCTGATGAAGAGAAAGTTGATCTCCGGTTTACATTTATAGTGCGCCACGTTTTTATGTTGATTTTTGTGCTCAGAGAATAGCGACGTTTAGTCTTCACTGAGGCTCTATGATTCAACTCCATGCTATAGAGTAATTCAAATATCACTGAACATGAAAAAAGTTTGTTTACTGTAAAAATTCGAAAATTAGTTACTGCGAAAATATTCAAAAAGTTTTTTAATTCTTTATTCATGTAGAAGTTCCAGCCAAGCACTAGCCCTTAAAGAAAAAATTAACTTCATTGACCCAAAAGTGAAAACACGAATTTCGCAAACTGGGAGTCTTGTGATGACTTCCTAATCGTTATTTGAAAAAAATCTTATATTTGTTTTCTTTTTTATTCCCAGCACAATCCCCCATTTATCAATTCGGCGTCATTCATTGAGCTCAATTGAATCCCAATTAGAGCCCGGGTTGACCACCATAGATAAATCTTGGCAACCATATCCAAGCCATATATGGTGACCAAGAAAACTTGGCAACCATATACCTGCCCATACGAAATTTCAAACGTAGGCTGAAGAAGCCTGAAATAAGTGCCTGTGACATATTTTATTGGTGAAAAGTCTCTGTTGAAACTTTGAAAAAAGTTCAAGTTCATGGTTTCTTGGCAACCATATATATGACCATAAACGTTCATGGTGCCATGGATGACCATATATGGTCAAATTCAAATCGTTCAAATGCGTATTTTTAGCAGATATCGGAAAAGATCTGTTCTCCAAAAAAGTGTTTGGAGACGTATTGCAGAAAACTTGTTGTTTATGGTTTCTTGGCAACCATATGCAAGACCATGCACCTTCATGGTTCTTACAGGTACCATGAAACTTTATGGTCTTGGATATGGTTGCCAAGAATTTTTTTAAATCTTGACTTTTTAAATAAATATTTATAGGGCTCAGAGTCGCAAATCATTGGATTTATAGATAGATCAAAATAATTTTAAAAAAGAGGAACAGTGGCGTTTAACACTTTTCGATGTTTAAAGTTTTTACTGAAAAAAATAGTCCTAAATGTTTCCGCCTTCGCGGCAGAGGTCTTCGGTGTCCTTTCAGTAAGCAATGCTATTATATTGCGTCCGGAATTTTGCGTTTGGATTTTAAATCGGCCTGAGCAAACATTTATTAAGGTGTAACTTTAAAAAAATAATTCTTTTTATGCGTTATGCTTAACTGATGCAGTTTTTATAGTAATAAGCGCTGTTTTTAGCTGGAAATTTTGTTATCTACGCTTGCTTTGGGTTCATGAAGTTGTCCGAGCCAATAGTTCTTGGTAATTTAACAATTTTTTTTCATTTTTTGTGAAATCATGAAATTCTTGTTGATGTTGTTTTTTGTCAAAACACACAAAACATCCTGGCCTTTACGGCGGGATGGGAAATTTTTTCTCACTTCGCGGTAGAGGTCTTCGTTGTCCTCTCAGTACGCAATAGACTTGGATTGCATCCGGAATCACGTTCGAGGCGCAGATTTGATTTGTTTTGTAAGAATTTGCTAGAAGTTTCTATACGCTCAGAGGTCAAAATTGAGGTTACAGCTAATTGTTTTGCTGATATCTGACAAAATATTGTATCAAATTGAATGCGCGAGTAAGCATTCTGTTCCTACTGAAACGTAGAAACAGAATCTCCTAAAATCTGTTCTCCAAAAAAGTGTTTGGAGACGTATTGTAGAAAACTTGTTGTTTATGGTTTCTTGGCAACCATATGCAAGACCATGCACCTTCATGGTTCTTACAGGTACCATGAAACTTTATGGTCTTGGATACGGTTGCCAAGAATTTTTTTAAATCTTGGCTTTTTAAATAAATATTTATAGGGCTCAGAGTCGCAAATCATTGGATTTATAGATAGATCAAAATAATTTTAAAAAAGAGGAACAGTGGCGTTTAACACTTTTCGATGTTTAAAATTTTCACTGAAAAAAATAGTCCTAAATTTTTCCCCTTTCGCGGCAGAGGTCTTCGGTGTCCTTTCAGTAAGCAATGCTATTATATTGCGTCCGGAATTTTGCGTTTGGATTTTAAATCGGCCTGAGCAAACATTTATTAAGGTGTAACTTTGAAAAAATAATTCTTTTTATGCGTTATGCTTAACTGATGCAGTTTTTATAGTAATAAGCGCTGTTTTTAGCTGGAAATTTTGTTATCTACGCTTGCTTTGGGTTCATGAAGTTGTCCGAGCCAATAGTTCGTAGTAATTTAACAATTTTTTTTCATTTTTTGTGAAATCATGAAATTCTTGTTGATGTTGTTTTTTGTCAAAACACACAAAACATCCTGGCCTTTAAGGCGGGGTGGGAAATTTTTTCTCACTTCGCGGTAGAGGTCTTCGTTGTCCTCTCAGTACGCAATAGACTTGGATTGCATCCGGAATCACGTTCCAGGCGCAGATTTGATTTGTTTTGTAAGAATTTGCTAGAAGTTTCTATACGCTCAGAGGTCAAAATTGAGGTTACAGCTAATTGTTTTGCTGATATCTGACAAAATATTGTATCAAATTGAATGCGCGAGTAAGCATTCTGTTCCTACTGAACTATGTATGCTTTCCTTTTTTAGTTTGGTCTTTGAATCGGCCTGAGCAAACATTTAATATGGTGTAATTTTAAAAAACAATTGATTTTATTCGTTATTCTCAATTGATGCAGTGTTTAATGTAATGAGCGTTGTTTTTACCTGCACACTGTGTTATTTACGCTTGCTTCGTGTCCATGAAACTGTTCGAGCCAATATATCTTAATAATTTAACAATTTTTCATTTTTCGTGAAATCATGAAATTCTTGTTGATGTTGTTTTTGTCAAAACACACAAAACACCCTAGCCTTCACGGCGAGGTGGGAATTTTTTTCCCACTTCGCAGTAGAGTTCTTTGGTGTCCTCTCAGTACGCAAGAGACTTTGATTGCATCCGGAATCACGTCCGAGGCGCAGATTTGATTTGTTTTGTAAGAATTTGCTAGAAGTTTCTATACGCTCAGAGATCAAAATTGAGATTACAGCTAATTTTTTTGTTGATATCTGACAAAGTATTGTATCAAATTGAATGCGCGATAAGTATTCCGGTCCTACTGAACTATGTATGCTTTCCTTTTTTAGTTTGGTCTTTGAATCGGCCTGAGCAAACATTTAATATGGTGTAATTTTAAAAAACAATTGATTTTATTCGTTTTTCTCAATTGATGCAGTGTTTAATGTAATGAGCGTTGTTTTTACCTGCAAACTGTGTTATTCACGCTTGCTTCGAGTCCATAAAACTGTTTGAGCCAATATATCTTAATAATTTAACAATTTTTCATTTTTCGTGAAATCATGAAATTCTTGTTGATGTTGTTTTTGTCAAAACACACAAAACACCCTAGCCTTCACGGCGAGGTGGGAATTTTTTTCCCACTTCGCAGTAGAGGTCTTTGTTGTGTTCTCAGTACGCAATGGACTTGGATTGCATCCTGAATCACGTCCGAGGCGCATATTTGATTTGTTTTGTAAGAATTTGCTAGAAATTTCTATACGCTCAGAGATCGAAATTGAGGTTTCAGCTAATTGTTTTGTTTATATCTGTCAAAATACTGTATCAAATTCAATGCGTTTGTAAGCATTCCCTTCCTACTGAACTATGTATGCTTTCTGTTTTAGTTTGGTTTTTAAATCGGCCTGAGCAAACATTTATAATATTGCAAATATTTTTTTTTGTTCGTTATTCTGAATTGATGCAGTGTTTATTGCACTGAGCTTTGTTTTTATCTAAAACTGTGTTTTTCACACTTGTTTTGCGTCCATAAAGCTGTTCGAGCCAATATTTCTTAGTTTTTTAACAATTTTTCATTTTTCGTGAAATCATGAAATTCTTGTTTGTGTTGTTTTTTCTCAAAACACACAAAACACCCTGAACTTTATGGCGAGGTAGGAAATTTTTTCTCACTTCGCGGTAGGGGGCCTCGATGTCCTCTCAGTACTCAATGGACTTAGATTGCGTCCGCAATCACGGCCGAGGCGCTTATTTCATTTGTTTTGTAAGAATTTGCTAGAAATTTCTATATTCTCAGTGATCGAAATTGAGGTTACAGCTTATTGTTTTTTTGATATCTGCCAAAATACCGTATCAAATTGAATTCGCGAGTAAGCAATACCTTCCTATTGAACTGTGCATGCTTTCCTTTTTAGTTTGGATTTTAAATTGGCCTGAACAAACATTTATTATGGTGTAATTTTTAAAAAATAATTCTTTTTATGCTTTATTCTGAATTGATGCAGTTTTTATTGTAATGAGCGCTGTTTTTACCTGCAAATCGTGTTATTTACGCTTGCCTCGGGTCCTTGAAGCTGTCCGAGCCAATATTTCTTAGTAACTTAATAATTTTTCATTTTTCGTGAATTCATGAAATTCTTGTTGATGTTGTTTTTTGTCAAAACACACAAAACACCCTGGCCTTTATGGCGAGGTGGGAAATTTGTTCCCACTTCGCGGTAGAGGTCTTCGGTGTTCAGTAATACTGAGTGGACTTGGACTGACTTCAGATGTGCCAACTTCGTACCGTTTTTAGTCGTTTTGCGTGATTTTGCCAGAAATTGGGGTCTCCCAACAGCCCAAAAATCGGGGAACGCTTCATGTCTTTGAGGATTTCTCCAAAACTACTGGACCAAATTGGATGGTTATTGTCTCCTTGTGTTTGCCCCAAGCCCCCCTTGATTGCAGTGTTAAGTTGGTTTCTCAAAGAGTTGGTTTTCGTATCAAGAAGTTATTAATGTTCAAAGTTGAAAAAAGTCGAATTATTGGGCTGTTCTGGGTGACACAAATTTCGGTTTTTTATTGTAATGAGAGTTGTTGTTACTTGCAATTTGTGTTATTTACGCTAGTGTCGGGTCCAAGAAGGTATTTGAGTCAATAGTTTTTAGCAATTCAACAATTTTTCTGTTTTCACGATTTCATCAAATTTCTGTGGATGTTGTTTTATGTCAAAACACACAAAACATCATAACCTTCATGGTGAGGTGGGAAATTTTTTCCCACCTCACTATGAAGGTTTGCAGTGAACTAGAACGTGGAAGTGGACCAGAATTACACCCACAAATACGCCGGGAACGCTGTTTCACGTTGTTTTACGTCGGTTCAGGAGATCTTGGGCTTCGATTTTAGCCCAAAAAGTGGGGTACAGAACAGTATTTTGTTAATATCTTCTAAAGTACTGAACCAAATTAAACGGGAATGGTCGCATTTTGTTGGCACTGAACCCTCCTTGCTTGCCGTGTTTGGTTGGTTTCCCAAATCGGCCTAATCAAAAAGTTATTAATGTTCAAATTTGAAAATGTTCGAATTTTCGGGCTATTCTGGGTGACCCATATTTCGGTACAACACTTCGCGGTAGAGGTCTTGGGTGTTCAGTAATACTGAGTGGACTTGGACTGACTTCAGATGTGCCAACTTCGTACCGTTTTTAGTCGTTTTGCGTGATTTTGCCAGAAATTGGGGTCTCCCATTAACCCAAAAATCGGGGTACGCTTCATGTCTTTGAGGATTTCTCCAAAACTACTGGACCAAATTGGATGGTTATTGTCTCATTGTGTTGGCCCTAAGCCCCCCTTGATTGCAGTGTTAAATTGGTTTCTCAAAGAGTTGGTTTTCGTATCAAGAAGTTATTAATGTTCAAAGTTGAAAAAAGTCGAATTTTTGGGCTGTTCTGGGTGACACAAATTTCGGTTTTTTATTGTAATGAGGGTTGTTGTTACTTGCAATTTGTGTTATTTACGCTAGTGTCGGGTCCAAGAAGGTATTTGAGTCAATAGTTTTTAGCAATTCAACAATTTTTCTGTTTTCACGATTTCATCAAATTTCTGTGGATGTTGTTTTATGTCAAAACACACAAAACATCATAACCTTCATGGTGAGGTGGGAAATTTTTTCCCACCTCACGATGAAGGTTTGCAGTGAACTAGAACGTGGAAGTGGACCAGAATTACACCCACAAATACGCCGGGAACGCTGTTTCAGGTTGTTTTACGTCGGTTCAGGAGATCTTAGGCTTCGCTTTTAGCCCAAAAAGTGGGGTACAGAACAGTATTTTGTTAATATCTTCTAAAGTACTGAACCAAATTAAACGGGAATGGTCGCATTTTGTTGGCACTGAACCCTTCTTGCTTGCAGTGTTTGGTTGGTTTCCCAAATCGGCCTAATCAAAAAGTTATTAATGTTCAAAGTTGAAAATGTTCGAATTTTCGGGCTATTCTGGGTGACCCAAATTTCGGTACAACAAAACACGCGATTTACCCAACAAGTGTTGGTGTTTTAGAATCCTCAGTTAGTGAGGAGTATCCCCATATATAGTTTATATAGTATTTTATGTAGTTGAGATGGTCAATTTTGACTCTGCAGAGAGGTCACCTCGCTTTTTTGGGCATTTGGTACGGTACCTTATAATTGCTATAACTCCTTGAAGAATGTACCGATTGTGCTCATTTTTTAATATGATGCGTATATCAAGCAGTGCTACAAACAGTACTAAGGGCGTTCGTTTTGGTTCAGCCGTTTTAGAGAAATTGGCCAGTAAACTTGCCCTCGATTTTAGCCCCAGAAGCGGATGACACCAGCGGGTGACACCAGTGACACCTTAAAGCTTTGAACTATATTATGAAAGTTGAGTGTTTTGAATTCCTCAGTTAGTGGGGAGTCTCCCCATATTTATTTTGTATGTAGTTATACGTAGTCCAGATGGTCAATTTTAGCGATCAGTGACCCGTACTTGTCCTAATTGGGCATTTGGTACGGTACCTTTATGTTGGAATTTCTCCTCGTAGAGTGAACTGATTTTTGATCTGTTTGTTGATTTGAACTCAGCTTGAGCCGTACTTGAATCCCTGTAAATAGCGTTTTGTTTCTTCCAGCCGTTTTCGAGAAATTGGCCAGGACACATACCCCCATTTTCACCAATTCGTGTCCGGTACTTTTCGGGTATGTACATGTGAGACCAACAAAAAAGACGAATTTAGCCCCGCGAATTGGTTCTTTAGACTGCCCCGATAATGAGGATTCTCCCCGTATATGTTTTATAGGGCGTTTTTTGTAGTTTAGATGGTCAATTTTGGGTCTGCAAGTCACCTCTCCTCGTTTCTGTCGAGATTGGTACGGTACCTTAACTTTGCAATATCTCGTCGTAAGATGGACCGATTTGGATGATATTTTGCCACAAAGCGTGCCGCAAGTAGTAATCATTTTGCTGTAAGTTTGGTTCTTTTTTGTTCGATCAGTTTTGAAATATTGACCATTAAAGATACCCCAGTTTGACCATCTGAAACAGGAGAATTGACATCTCCAACCTGTTACTGACCACCGTAGATGTTACTTTTACCGTTGTTTGGGCAGCTGGGTAGACTCAGTGTATCCCAGTGATCTTCCTAGCAAAATTTGGATTTTGTAATTATAATCGTTGATGAACTTGTATGGGACATTTGGACATTTTGGGTCATCATGGTCCTTTTTTTGGACGTTTGGTACCAACGGCTCGATCGTTTATAACTCTGCCTACAGTTATATTTTTTCCTATTGAGTTGCATAGTTAGAGAGCTCATTATGCGTGCTTTCTTTTGATATAATGAAACCTGAAAAAATGTTCACCAGAAGTTGTAAATTTGTGTACGAGCATTGGAAACGTCCCAATTTTCGATCGGATCTCGTTGGTTTATCCTTTTAACTCTGTGTAGAGAGGGATTTTTTTCAGTTTCTTTAATGATTCTGACAGGTCAGTTTAAGATGGTTTTAATGGTATACATGTCGTATTGTTTCGTTTTCAAAAAGCTTCTGAAATTAGCCAGCGAGCAAACCTTATTTTTAGTCGTTTTCTGCGTTTCTGACATCGTATACCTGAGTTACTAACTCAAAAAGTGGTCCGAATCGACCCTAACTTAGTATGCAGTATCCCCTATAAAGGTAGAATCTAGTACAGAAAGAATTTTGGCTATAGCTTGTCTCTGAAAAAAGTTATTTTTTCGTACGGAAATTTGCGAATTTAGCAAATAACGAATTTTAAAAATAGGTCTCTTTCATCGGATCAACGAGTTGTTGAAATCAAACCAAACTTGGTATGGAGTATCTCATGTGTACCTAGAGTGTAAAACAAAAAGAATTTTTGCTGTAGCGTTCGTAGGAAAAAAGTTAGTTTTTCGTACGTAAATTTCCGGTTAATTCGAATAATTAATTTTAAATAATTTTTAAAAATAGGTCTTTTTGATTAGGTCATAGAGTCGTCCAAAGTGAACCAAACTTGGTATGGAGTATCCCCTGTGTAGGTAGAGTGTAAAACAAAAAGAATTTTTGGTATAGCTTGCCTAGGAAAAAAGTTAGTATTTCATACGGAAATTTGCGAATTTCGCGAATAAGGAATTTTGAAAATAGGTCTATTTCATCGGGTCAAGGAGTTGTCCAAATCAAACCAAACTCGGTATGGAGTATCCCATGTGTACTTAGATTATAAAACAAAAAAAAATTTGCTATAGCTTGCGTAGCAAAAAAGTTAGTTTTTCGTACGTAAATTTCCGGTTAATTCGAATAATTAATTTTAAATAATTTTTAAAAATAGGTCTTTTTGATTAGGTCAAAGAGTCGTCCAAAGTGAACCAAACTTGGTATGGAGTATCCCCTGTGTAGGTAGAGTGTAAAACAAAAAGAATTTTTGGTATAGCTTGCCTAGGAAAAAAGTTAGTATTTCATACGGAAATTTGCGAATTTGGCGAATAATGAATTTTGAAAATAGGTCTATTTCATCGGGTCAAGGAGTTGTCCAAATCAAACCAAGCTCGGTATGGAGTATCCCATGTGTACTTAGATTATAAAACAAAAAGAACTGCTATAGCTTGCGTAGGAAAAAAGTTAGTATTTCATACGGAAATTTGCGAATTTCGCGAATAAGGAATTTTGAATAATTTTTAAAAATAGGTCTTTTTGATTAGGTCATAGAGTCGTCCAAAGTGAACCAAACTTGGCATAGACTATCCCATGTGTACCTAGAGTCTCAAACAAAAAGAATTTTTTGTATAGCTTGCCTCTGAAAAAAGTTAGTATTTCATACGGAAATTTGCGAATTTCGCGAATAAGGAATTTTGAATAATTTTTAAAAATAGGTCTTTTTGATTAGGTCATAGAGTCGTCCAAAGTGAACCAAACTTGGTATGGAGTATCCCCTGTGTAGGTAGAGTGTAAAACAAAAAGAATTTTTGGTATAGCTTGCCTAGGAAAAAAGTTAGTATTTCATACGGAAATTTGCGAATTTGGCGAATAATGAATTTTGAAAATAGGTCTATTTCATCGGGTCAAGGAGTTGTCCAAATCAAACCAAGCTCGGTATGGAGTATCCCATGTGTACTTAGATTATAAAACAAAAAAAAATGCTATAGCTTGCGTAGGAAAAAAGTTAGTATTTCATACGGAAATTTGCGAATTTCGCGAATAAGGAATTTTGAATAATTTTTAAAAATAGGTCTTTTTGATTAGGTCATAGAGTCGTCCAAAGTGAACCAAACTTGGCATAGACTATCCCATGTGTACCTAGAGTCTCAAACAAAAAGAATTTTTTGTATAGCTTGCCTCTGAAAAAAGTTAGTATTTCATACGGAAATTTGCGAATTTCGCGAATAAGGAATTTTGAATAATTTTTAAAAATAGGTCTTTTTGATTAGGTCATAGAGTCGTCCAAAGTGAACCAAACTTGGTATGGAGTATCCTCTGTGTAGGTAGAGTGTAAAACAAAAAGAATTTTTGGTATAGCTTGCCTAGGAAAAAAGTTAGTATTTCATACGGAAATTTGCGAATTTGGCGAATAATGAATTTTGAAAATAGGTCTATTTCATCGGGTCAAGGAGTTGTCCAAATCAAACCAAGCTCGGTATGGAGTATCCCATGTGTACTTAGATTATAAAACAAAAAAAAATTTGCTATAGCTTGCGTAGGAAAAAAGTTAGTTTTTCGTACGTAAATTTCCGGTTAATTCGATTAATTAATTTTAAATAATTTTTAAAAATAGGTCTTTTTGATTAGGTCATAGAGTCGTCCAAAGTGAACCAAACTTGGTATGGAGTATCCCCTGTGTAGGTAGAGTGTAAAACAAAAAGAATTTTTGGTATAGCTTGCCTAGGAAAAAAGTTAGTATTTCATACGGAAATTTGCGAATTTGGCGAATAATGAATTTTGAAAATAGGTCTATTTCATCGGGTCAAGGAGTTGTCCAAATCAAACCAAGCTCGGTATGGAGTATCCCATGTGTACTTAGATTATAAAACAAAAAAAAATGCTATAGCTTGCGTAGGAAAAAAGTTAGTATTTCATACGGAAATTTGCGAATTTCGCGAATAAGGAATTTTGAATAATTTTTAAAAATAGGTCTTTTTGATTAGGTCATAGAGTCGTCCAAAGTGAACCAAACTTGGCATAGACTATCCCATGTGTACCTAGAGTCTCAAACAAAAAGAATTTTTTGTATAGCTTGCCTCTGAAAAAAGTTAGTATTTCATACGGAAATTTGCGAATTTCGCGAATAAGGAATTTTGAATAATTTTTAAAAATAGGTCTTTTTGATTAGGTCAGAGAGTCGTCCAAAGTGAACCAAACTTGGTATGGTGTATCCCCTGTGTAGGTAGAGTGTAAAACAAAAAGAATTTTTGGTATAGCTTGCCTAGGAAAAAAGTTAGTATTTCATACGGAAATTTGCGAATTTCGCGAATAAGGAATTTTAAAAATAGGTCTTTTTCGTCGGGTCAAGGAGTTGTCCAAATCAATCCGAACCCGGTATGTAGTATCCCATGGGTAACTAAATTGTAAAACAAAAAGAATTTTTGGTATGGCTTGCCTAGGAAAAAAGTTAGTATTTCATATGGAAATTTGCTATTATTTCGAATAATTTTGCGATTATAATTTTAAAAATAGGTCTTTTTCGTCGGGTCAAGGAGTTGTCCAATCTAACCAAACTCGGTATCGAGTATCCCATGGGTAATTAGATTGTAAAACAAAAAGAATTTTTGGTATAGCTTGCCTAGGAAAAAAGTTAGTATTTCATACGGAAATTTGCGAATTTCGCGAATAAGGAATTTTAAAATTAGGTCTTTTTCGTCGGATCAAGGAGTTGTCCAAATCAATCCAAACCCGGTATGTAGTATCCCATGGGTAACTAGATTGTAAAACAAAAAGAATTTTTGGTAGGGCTTGCCTAGGAAAAAAGTTACTATTTCATATGGAAATTTGCTATTATTTCGAATAATTTTGCGATTATAATTTTAAAAATAGGTCTTTTTCGTCGGGTCGAGGAGTTGTCCAAATCTAACCAAACTCGGTATCGAGTATCCCATGGGTAATTAGATTGTAAAACAAAAAGAATTTTTGGTATAGCTTGCCTAGGAAAAAAGTTAGCATTTCATACGGAAATTTGCGAATTTCGCGAATAAGGAATTTTAAAAATAGGTCTTTTTCTCGGGTCAAGGAGTTGTCCAAATCAATCCAAACCCGGTATGTAGTATCCCCTGGGTAACTAGATTGTAAAACAAAAAGAATTTTTGGTATGGATTGCCTAGGAAAAAAGTTAGTATTTCATATGGAACTTTGCTATTATTTCGAATAATTTTGCGATTATAATTTTAAAAATAGGTCTTTTTCGTCGGGTCAAGGAGTTGTCCAAATCTAACCAAACTCGGTATCGAGTATCCCATGGGTAATTAGATTGTAAAACAAAAAGAATTTTTGGTATAGCTTGCCTAGGAAAAAAGTTAGCATTTCATACGGAAATTTGCGAATTTCGCGAATAAGGAATTTTAAAAATAGGTCTTTTTCGTCGGGTCAAGGAGTTGTCCAAATCAATCCGAACCCGGTATGTAGTATCCCATGGGTAACTAAATTGTAAAACAAAAAGAATTTTTGGTATGGCTTGCCTAGGAAAAAAGTTAGTATTTCATATGGAAATTTGCTATTATTTCGAATAATTTTGCGATTATAATTTTAAAAATAGGTCTTTTTCGTCGGGTCAAGGAGTTGTCCAATCTAACCAAACTCGGTATCGAGTATCCCATGGGTAATTAGATTGTAAAACAAAAAGAATTTTTGGTATAGCTTGCCTAGGAAAAAAGTTAGTATTTCATACGGAAATTTGCGAATTTCGCGAATAAGGAATTTTAAAATTAGGTCTTTTTCGTCGGATCAAGGAGTTGTCCAAATCAATCCAAACCCGGTATGTAGTATCCCATGGGTAACTAGATTGTAAAACAAAAAGAATTTTTGGTAGGGCTTGCCTAGGAAAAAAGTTACTATTTCATATGGAAATTTGCTATTATTTCGAATAATTTTGCGATTATAATTTTAAAAATAGGTCTTTTTCGTCGGGTCGAGGAGTTGTCCAAATCTAACCAAACTCGGTATCGAGTATCCCATGGGTAATTAGATTGTAAAACAAAAAGAATTTTTGGTATAGCTTGCCTAGGAAAAAAGTTAGCATTTCATACGGAAATTTGCGAATTTCGCGAATAAGGAATTTTAAAAATAGGTCTTTTTCTCGGGTCAAGGAGTTGTCCAAATCAATCCAAACCCGGTATGTAGTATCCCCTGGGTAACTAGATTGTAAAACAAAAAGAATTTTTGGTATGGATTGCCTAGGAAAAAAGTTAGTATTTCATATGGAACTTTGCTATTATTTCGAATAATTTTGCGATTATAATTTTAAAAATAGGTCTTTTTCGTCGGGTCAAGGAGTTGTCCAAATCTAACCAAACTCGGTATCGAGTATCCCATGGCTAATTAGATTGTAAAAGAAAAAGAATTTTTGGTATAGCTTGCCTAGGAAAAATGTTAGTATTTCATACGGAAATTTGCGAATTTCGCGAATAAGGAATTTTAAAATTAGGTCTTTTTCGTCGGGTCAAGGAGTTGTCCAAATCAATCCAAACCCGGTATGTAGTATCCCTTGGGTAACTAGATTGTAAAACAAAAAGAATTTTTGGTATGGCTTGCCTAGGAAAAAAGTTAGTTTTTCGTACGGAAATTTGCGAATTTCGCAAATAACGAATTTTAAAAATAGGTCTTTTTCATCGGGTCAAGGAGTTGTTCAAAGTGAACCAAACTTGGCATGGAGTATCTCATGTGTGTCTAGAGTGTAAAACAAAAAGAACTTTTGGTATAGCTTACCTCTGAAAAAAGTTAGTTTTTCGTACGGAAATTTGCGATTGATTCGAATAAATAATTTTAAAAATAGGTCTTTTTGATTAGGTCATAGAGTCGTCCAAAGTGAACCAAACTTGGTATGGAGTATCCCCTGTGTAGGTAGAGTGTAAAACAAAAAGAATTTTTGGTATAGCTTGCCTAGGAAAAAAGTTAGTATTTCATACGCAAATTTGCGAATTTCGCGAATAAGGAATTTTGAAAATAGGTCTATTTCATCGGGTCAAGGAGTTGTCCAAATCAAACCAAACTCTGTATGGAGTATCCCATGTGTACCTAGATTATAAAACAAAAAAAAATTTGCTATAGCTTGCGTAGGAAAAAAGTTAGTTTTTCGTACGGAAATTTGCGAATTTCGCAAATAACGAATTTTAAAAATAGGTCTTTTTCATCGGGTCAAGGAGTTGTTCAAAGTGAACCAAACTTGGCATGGAGTATCTCATGTGTGTCTGGAGTGTAAAACAATAAGAATTTTTGGTATAGCTTACCTCTGAAAAAAGTTAGTTTTTCGTACGGAAATTTGCGATTGATTCGAATAATTAATTTTAAATAATTTTTAAAAATAGGTCTTTTTGATTAGGTCATAGAGTCGTCCAAAGTGAACCAAACTTGGTATGGAGTATCCCCTGTGTAGGTAGAGTGTAAAACAAAAAGAATTTTTGGTATAGCTTGCGTAGGAAAAAAGTTTGTATTTCATACGGAAATGTGCAATTATTTCGAATAAATAATTTTAAAAATAGGTCTTTTTCATCGGGTCAAGGAGTTGTCCAAAGTGAACTAAACTGGCTATGGAGTATACCATGGGTGCCTAGAGTCTAAAACAGAAGGAATTTTTGGTATAGCTTGCCTAGGAAAAAAGTTAGTATTTCATACGGAAATTTGCGAATTTCGGGAATAAGGAATTTTGAAAATAGGTCTATTTCATCGGGTCAAGGAGTTGTCCAAATCAAACCAAACTCGGTATGGAGTATCCCATGTGTACCTAGATTATAAAACAAAAAAAAATTTGCTATAGCTTGCGTAGGAAAAAAGTTAGTTTTTCGTACGGAAATTTGCGAATTTCGCAAATAACGAATTTTAAAAATAGGTCTTTTTCATCGGGTCAAGGAGTTGTTCAAAGTGAACCAAACTTGGCATGGAGTATCTCATGTGTGTCTGGAGTGTAAAACAATAAGAATTTTTGGTATAGCTTGCCTCTGAAAAAAGTTAGTTTTTCGTACGGAAATTTGCGATTGATTCGAATAATTAATTTTAAATAATTTTTAAAAAAAAGGGTCTTTTTGATTAGGTCATAGAGTCGTCCAAAGTGAACTAAACTGGGTATGGAGTATACCATGGGTGCCTAGAGTCTAAAACAGAAGGAATTTTTGCTATAGCTTGCCTAGGAAAAAATTTAGTTTTTCGTACGGAAATTTGCGAATTTCGCAAATAACGAACTTTAAAAATAGGTCTTCATCGGGTCAAGGAGTTGTTCAAAGTGAATCAAACTTGGTATGGAGTATCTCATTTATGTCTAGAGTGTAAAACAAAAAGAATTTTTGGTATAGCTTGCCTAGGAAAAAAGTTAGTATTTCATACGCAAATTTGCGAATTTCGCGAATAAGGAATTTTGAAAATAGGTCTATTTCATCGGGTCAAGGAGTTGTCCAAATCAAACCAAACTCTGTATGGAGTATCCCATGTGTACCTAGATTATAAAACAAAAAAAAATTGCTATAGCTTGCGTAGGAAAAAAGTTAGTTTTTCGTACGGAAATTTGCGAATTTCGCAAATAACGAATTTTAAAAATAGGTCTTTTTCATCGGGTCAAGGAGTTGTTCAAAGTGAACCAAACTTGGCATGGAGTATCTCATGTGTGTCTGGAGTGTAAAACAATAAGAATTTTTGGTATAGCTTACCTCTGAAAAAAGTTAGTTTTTCGTACGGAAATTTGCGATTGATGCGAATAATTAATTTTAAATAATTTTTAAAAATAGGTCTTTTTGATTAGGTCATAGAGTCGTCCAAAGTGAACCAAACTTGGTATGGAGTATCCCCTGTGTAGGTAGAGTGTAAAACAAAAAGAATTTTTGGTATAGCTTGCGTAGGAAAAAAGTTTGTATTTCATACGGAAATGTGCAATTATTTCGAATAAATAATTTTAAAAATAGGTCTTTTTCATCGGGTCAAGGAGTTGTCCAAAGTGAACTAAACTGGGTATGGAGTATACCATGGGTGCCTAGAGTCTAAAACAGAAGGAATTTTTGGTATAGCTTGCCTAGGAAAAAAGTTAGTATTTCATACGGAAATTTGCGAATTTCGGGAATAAGGAATTTTGAAAATAGGTCTATTTCATCGGGTCAAGGAGTTGTCCAAATCAAACCAAACTCGGTATGGAGTATCCCATGTGTACCTAGATTATAAAACAAAAAAAAATTGCTATGGCTTGCGTAGGAAAAAAGTTAGTTTTTCGTACGGAAATTTGCGAATTTCGCAAATAACGAATTTTAAAAATAGGTCTTTTTCATCGGGTCAAGGAGTTGTTCAAAGTGAACCAAACTTGGCATGGAGTATCTCATGTGTGTCTGGAGTGTAAAACAATAAGAATTTTTGGTATAGCTTACCTCTGAAAAAAGTTAGGTCTTCGTACGGAAATTTGCGATTGATTCGAATAATTAATTTTAAATAATTTTTAAAAATAGGTCTTTTTGATTAGGTCATAGAGTCGTCCAAAGTGAACTAAACTGGGTATGGAGTATACCATGGGTGCCTAGAGTCTAAAACAGAAGGAATTTTTGCTATAGCTTGCCTAGGAAAAAAGTTAGTTTTTCGTACGGAAATTTGCGAATTTCGCAAATAACGAACTTTAAAAATAGGTCTTCATCGGGTCAAGGAGTTGTTCAAAGTGAATCAAACTTGGTATGGAGTATCTCATTTATGTCTAGAGTGTAAAACAAAAAGAATTTTTGGTATAGCTTGCCTCTGAAAAAAAGTTAGTTTTTCGTACGGAAATTTGCGAATTTCGCGAATAAGGAATTTTGAAAATAGGTTAAAAATAGGTCTTTTTCATCGGGTCAAGGAGTTGTCCAAATCAAACCAAACTCGGTATGGAGTATCCCATGTGTGCCTAGATTATGAAACAAAAAAAATTGCTAAAGCTTGCGTAGGAAAAAAGTTAGATTTTCGTACGGAAATTTGCGAATTTCGCAAATAACGAGTTTTAAAAATAGGTCTTTTTCATCGGGTCAAGGAGTTGTTCAAAGTGATCCAAACTTGGTATGGAGTATCTCATTTATGTCTAGAGTGTAAAACAAAAAGAATTTTTGGTATAGCTTGCCTCTGAAAAAAAGTTAGTTTTTCGTACGGAAATTTGCGAATTTCGCGAATAAGGAATTTTGAAAATAGGTTAAAAATAGGTCTTTTTCATCGGGTCAAGGAGTTGTCCAAATCAAACCAAACTCGGTATGGAGTATCCCATGTGTGCCTAGATTATGAAACAAAAAAAATTGCTAAAGCTTGCGTAGGAAAAAAGTTAGTTTTTCCTACGGAAATTTGCGATTGATTCGAATAATTAATTTTAAATAATTTTTAAAAATAGGTCTTTTTGATTAGGTCATAGAGTCGTCCAAAGTGAACCAAACTTGGTATGGAGTATCCCCTGTGTAGGTAGAGTGTAAAACAAAAAGAATTTTTGGTATAGCTTGCGTAGGAAAAAAGTTTGTATTTCATACGGAAATGTGCAATTATTTCGAATAAATAATTCTAAAAATAGGTCTTTTTCATCGGGTCAAGGAGTTGTCCAAAGTGAACTAAACTGGGTATGGAGTATACCATGGGTGCCTAGAGTCTAAAACAGAAGGAATTTTTGGTATAGCTTGCCTAGGAAAAAAGTTAGTATTTCATACGGAAATTTGCGAATTTCGGGAATAAGGAATTTTGAAAATAGGTCTATTTCATCGGGTCAAGGAGTTGTCCAAATCAAACCAAACTCGGTATGGAGTATCCCATGTGTACCTAGATTATAAAACAAAAAAAAAATTTGCTATAGCTTGCGTAGGAAAAAAGTTAGTTTTTCGTACGGAAATTTGCGAATTTCGCAAATAACGAATTTTAAAAATAGGTCTTTTTCATCGGGTCAAGGAGTTGTTCAAAGTGAACCAAACTTGGCATGGAGTATCTCATGTGTGTCTGGAGTGTAAAACAATAAGAATTTTTGGTATAGCTTACCTCTGAAAAAAGTTAGTTTTTCGTACGGAAATTTGCGATTGATTCGAATAATTAATTTTAAATAATTTTTAAAAATAGGTCTTTTTGATTAGGTCATAGAGTCGTCCAAAGTGAACTAAACTGGGTATGGAGTATACCATGGGTGCCTAGAGTCTAAAACAGATGGAATTTTTGCTATAGCTTGCCTAGGAAAAAAGTTAGTTTTTCGTACGGAAATTTGCGAATTTCGCAAATAACGAACTTTAAAAATAGGTCTTCATCGGGTCAAGGAGTTGTTCAAAGTGAATCAAACTTGGTATGGAGTATCTCATTTATGTCTAGAGTGTAAAACAAAAAGAATTTTTGGTATAGCTTGCCTCTGAAAAAAGTTAGTTTTTCGTACGGAAATTTGCGAATTTCGCGAATAAGGAATTTTGAAAATAGGTTAAAAATAGGTCTTTTTCATCGGGTCAAGGAGTTGTCCAAATCAAACCAAACTCGGTATGGAGTATCCCATGTGTACCTAGATTATGAAACAAAAAAAATTGCTAAAGCTTGCGTAGGAAAAAAGTTAAATTTTCGTACGGAAATTTGCGAATTTCGCAAATAACGAGTTTTAAAAATAGGTCTTTTTCATCGGGTCAAGGAGTTGTTCAAAGTGATCCAAACTTGGTATGGAGTATCTCATTTATGTCTAGAGTGTAAAACAAAAAGAATTTTTGGTATAGCTTGCCTCTGAAAAAAGTTACTTTTTCGTACGGAAATTTGCGAATTTCGCGAATAAGGAATTTTGAAAATAGGTTAAAAATAGGTCTTTTTCATCGGGTCAAGGATTTGTCCAAATCAAACCAAACTCGGTATGGAGTATCCCATGTGTACCTAGATTATGAAACAAAAAAAATTGCTAAAGCTTGCGTAGGAAAAAAGTTAGTTTTTCGTACGGAAATTTGCGATTGATTCGAATAATTAATTTTAAATAATTTTTAAAAATAGGTCTTCTTGATTAGGTCATAGAGTCGTCCAAAGTGAACTAAACTGGGTATGGAGTATACCATGGGTGCCTAGAGTCTAAAACCGAAGGAATTTTTGCTATAGCTTGCCTAGGAAAAAAGTTAGTATTTCATATGGAAATTTGCTATTATTTCGAATAATTTTGCGATTATAATTTTAAAAATAGGTCTTTTTCGTCGGGTCAAGGAGTTGTCCAAATCTAACCAAACTCGGTATCGAGTATCGCATGGGTAATTAGATTGTAAAACAAAAAGAGTTTTTGGTATAGCTTGCCCCTGAAAAAAGTTAATTTTTCGTACGGAAATTTCCATTATTTCAAATAAATAATTTTAAAATTAGGTCTTTTTGATTAGGTCATAGAGTTGTCCAAAGTGAACCAAACTTGGTATGGAGTATCCCCTGTGTACATAAAACCTGGAATAGAAAAAAATTTTGCTATAGCTTGCCTGTAGAAAAAGTTAAGTTCTTAAACGGAATTTTGCGATTATTTCGAATAAATAATTTTGAAATTTCGATTTATGTATTTTTGATATAGTCAAAGAGTTATTTAAATTGAACAAATTTTAATATGTAGTATGAGCTTTGTATGTAGATTGCAGAACAGAAAAGTTTTTTGCTATAGCTTGCCCCTGGAAAAAGTTAGGTTTTCATACGAAAATTCCTATTTATTCGAATAATTATTTATGAAATTTTGAAATAAGTGTTTTTGATTGGGTCATAGAATTGTCCAAACTGAACCATAATTGTTATGCTGTGTCCAGTGTGTATGTAGAGTCTAGAACAGAAAGATTTTTGGCTATAGCTTGTCTCTGGAAAGAGTTACGTTTTCGTACAGAAATTTGCGATTATTTCGTGTAATTAATTTTGAAAATAGGTCTTTTTCAAAGGGTCAAAAAGTGGTCCGAATCGAACCAAACTTGACATAGGAGTTTCCCAGTGCCTTTTAGTACTAAGGTTTTTGTTTTTTCTGTAATATTTATTATTATTATTATTATATACTATTATTTTAAAGTGAGGGCTTCTAGCCCCATGAGGTGCACACCCCCTTCCTGCCCGTTGAGACGCCGGCTAGTCGGTTTCCACCCCGCTGGGCTTTCGTGCACCTCATGCTGGGGACGTACTTGGTGTGAGGACGAGTTTTTCGGGCGTTTTTTGGTCTGGTCGACCATTCTTTGGTCTGACCCATTCAGGTCTTCGGTCTGGCGCATACCCATAAAATATAAAGCCTTGGTGATTTCGTTAAAGATGGGTTTTTTGTCGCTTTTTGGTACGAAACGCAAACCTATCGGTCCAAACAATACTGAATTTGCAAAAAAATTGGTCAGAATATGAGTTTTAGCAGAAAAGTTGGATTTGTGGTAGAAATTGCGAATTTGCGTACAAGACGCTAAAATTTAAAGTTTCTCTGGTTTTGTAAAAGATTGTTTTCTGTGACCAAACTCGGTATGGAGTATCCCATGTGTACCTCAAGAGTCTCAAACAAAAGGAATTTTTTGTATAGCTTGCCTCTGAAAAAAGTTTTTCGTACGGAAATTTGCGAATTTCGCGAATAAGGAATTTTAAAAATAGGTCTTTCTCGTCGGGTCAAGGAGTTGTCCAAATCAATCCAAACCCGGTATGTAGTATCCCATGGGTAACTAGATTGTAAAACAAAAAGAATTTTTGGTATGGCTTGCCTAGGAAAAAAGTTAGTATTTCATACGGAAATTTGCGAATTTCGCGAATAAGGAATTTTAAAAATAGGTCTTTTTCGTCGGGTCAAGGAGTTGCCCAAATCAATCCAAACCCGATATGTAGTATCCCATGGGTAACTAGATTGTAAAACAAAAAGAATTTTTGGTATGGCTTGCCTAGGAAAAAAGTTAGTATTTCATATGGAAATTTGCTATTATTTCGAATAATTTTGCGATTATAATTTAAAAATAGGTCTTTTTCGTCGGGTCAAGGAGTTGTCCAAATCTAACTAAACTCGGTATCGAGTATCCCATGGGTAATTAGATTGTAAAACAAAAAGAATTTTTGGTATAGCTTGCCTAGGAAAAAAGTTAGTATTTCATACGGAAATTTGCGAATTTCGCGAATAAGGAATTTTGAATAATTTTTAAAAATAGGTCTTTTTGATTAGGTCATAGAGTCGTCCAAAGTGAACCAAACTCGGCATGGAGTATCCCATGTGTACCTAGAGTCTCAAACAAAAGGAATTTTTTGTATAGCTTGCCTCTGAAAAAAGTTAGTTTTTCGTACGGAAATTTGGTATTAATTCGAATAATTAAATTTGAAAATAGGTCTTTTTCAAAGGGTCAAAAAGTGGTCGGAATTGAGCCAAACTTGGTATGCAGTATCCTCTGTGTACGTAGATTTTAGAAGAGAAAGAATTTCTGCTGTAGCTTGCCTCTAGAAGAAAGTTAGGTTTTCATACGAAAATTCCGATTAATTCGAATAATTCCTAAGTAGAGAGATGATAGTCTCAGTGGTTTCGTAAAAGATTGCTTTTTGTCGCTTTTTGGTACAAAACGCAAACCTATCGGTCCAACCAATACTGAATCTGCAAAAAATTTGGTCAGAATATGAGTTTTAGCAGAAAAGTTGGATTTGTGGTAGAAATGGCGAATTTGCGTACAAGACGCTAAAAGTTAAAGTCTCAGTGGTTTTGTAAAAGATTGCTTTTTGTCGCTTTTTGGTACAAAACGCAAACCTATCGGTCCAACCAATACTGAATCTGCAAAAAATTTCGTCAGAATATGAGTTTTAGCAGAAAAGTTGGATTTGTGGTAGAACTTGCGAATTTGCTTACAAGACGCTCAAATTTAAAGTCTCAGTGGTTTCGTAAAAGATTGCTTTTTAGTCGCTTTTAGGTAAAAAACGCAAACATATTGGTCCAAATGTAGACCCGACATTTATAATTATAGAAGTGATTTGTTTGCTTATTCATTTATTTATTAATTTTAGGTTGGAAACTTAGAAGACTTAGGTGTACTTTTGACTCCTATATTTACCTTTTTTTTGCAAAATTTCTCTCTAAATTGATTTTATTTTTGCCCTGTATTGTTCAATATGTTCCTTTTAGATCATAATGAGTTCGGCATTCCCTTCAACATCAACTTTTGTTCCCCCAAAGTTTACAATCCCGAAGAAAACGCGTCAGGCCACGGAAGAGGTTCGTAATTTTATCGAAAAATGAATTTTGTTGATGTATTGATCTCTTATTTCTTTCTCTGCAATGCTAGCGAGTAAAAAGCGCAGGGGCAACCCTAGATTTCCTCGCTGGCAGTGTGGATTTCTTAATTCTAACCTTTTAAATCTTCGTTTCGTACGGAAATTTGCGAATTTCGCAAATAACGAATTTTAAAAATAGGTCTTTTTCATCGGGTCAAGGAGTTGTCCAAATCTAACCAAACTCGGTATCGAGTATCCCATGGGTAATTAGATTGTAAAACAAAAAGAATTTTTGGTATGGCTTGCCTAGGAAAAAAGTTAGTATTTCATATGGAAATTTGCTATTATTTCGAATAGTTTTGCGATTATAATTTTAAAAATAGGTCTTTTTCATCGAGACAAGGAGTTGTCCAAATCTAACCAAACTCGGTATCGAGTATCCCATGGGTAATTAGATTGTAAAACAAAAAGAATTTTTGGTATAGCTTGCCTAGGAAAAAAGTTAGTATTTCATACGGAAATTTGCGAATTTTGCGAATAAGGAATTTTAAAAATAGGTCTTTTTCGTCGGGTCAAGGAGTTGTTCAAATCTAACCAAACTCGGTATCGAGTATCCCATGGGTAATTAGATTGTAAAACAAAAAGAATTTTTGGTATGGCTTGCCTAGGAAAAAAGTTAGTATTTCATATGGAAATTTGCTATTATTTCGAATAGTTTTGCGATTATAATTTTAAAAATAGGTCTTTTTCATCGAGACAAGGAGTTGTCCAAATCTAACCAAACTCGGTATCGAGTATTCCATGGGTAATTAGATTGTAAAACAAAAAGAATTTTTGGTATGGCTTGCCTAGGAAAAAAGTTAGTATTTCATATGGAAATTTGCTATTATTTCGAATAATTTTGCGATTATAATTTTAAAAATAGGTCTTTTTTGTCGGGTCAAGGAGTAGTCCAAATCTAACCAAACTCGGTATCGAGTATCCCATGGGTAATTAGATTGTAAAACAAAAAGAATTTTTGGTATAGCTTGCCTAGAAAAAAAGTTAGTTTTTCGTACGGAAATTTGCGATTGATTCGAATAAATAATTTTAAAAATAGGTCTTTTTGATTAGGTCATAGAGTCGTCCAAAGTGAACCAAACTTGGCATGGAGTATCTCATTTATGTCTAGAGTGTAAAACAAAAAGAATTTTTGGTATAGCTTGCCTCTGAAAAAAGTTAGTTTTTCGTACGGAAATTTGCGAATTTCGCGAATAAGGAATTTTGAAAATAGGTTAAAAATAGGTCTTTTTCAAAGGGTCAAGGAGTTGTTCAAAGAGAACCAAACTTGGTATGGAGTATCCCATGTGTACCTAGAGTCTCAAACAAAAAGAATTTTTTGTAAAGCTTGCCTCTGAAAAAAAGTTAGTATTTCATACGGAAATTTGCGAATTTCGCGAATAAGGAATTTTAAATATTTTTTAAAAATAGGTCTTTTTGATTAGGTCATAGAGTCGTCCAAAGTGAACCAAACTTGGCATATATAGTATCCCATGTGTACCTAAAATCTCAAACAAAAAGAATTTTTTGTATAGCTTGCCTCTGAAAAAAAGTTAGTATTTCATACGGAAATTTGCGAATTTCGCGAATAAGGAATTTTAAATAATTTTTAAAAATAGGTCTTTTTGATTAGGTCATAGAGTCGTCCAAAGTGAACCAAACTTGGCATGGAGTATTTCATGTGTGTCTAGAGTGTAAAACAAAAAGATTTTTTGGTATAGCTTGCCCTTGAAAAAAGTAAGTTTTTCGTACGGAAATTTGCGATTGATTCGAATAAAAAATTTTAAAAAATAGGTCTTTTTGATTAGGTCATAGAGTCGTCCAAAGTGAACCAAACTTGGCATAGAGTATCCCATGTGTACCTAGAATCTCAAACAAAAAGAATTTTTTGTATAGCTTGCCTCTGAAAAAAAGTTAGTATTTCATACGGAAATTTGCGAATTTCGCGAATAAGGAATTTTAAATAATTTTTAAAAATAGGTCTTTTTGATTAGGTCATAGAGTCGTCCAAAGTGAACCAAACTTGGCATAGAGTATCTCATGTGTGTCTAGAGTGTAAAACAAAAAGAATTTTTGGTATAGCTTGCCCCTGAAAAAAGTTAGTTTTTCGTACGGAAATTTGCGAATAAGGAATTTTGAAAATAGGTCTATTTCATCGGGTCAAGGAGTTGTCCAAATCAAACCAAACTCGGTATGGAGTATCCCATGTGTACCTAGAGTGTAAAACAAAAAAGAATTTTTGGTATAGCTTACCTATGAAAAAAGTAAGTTTTTCGTACGGAAATTTGCGAATTTCGCAAATAACGAATTTTAAAAATAGGTCTTTTTCAAAGGGTCAAGGAGTTGTTCAAAGTGAACCAAACTCGGTATCGAGTATTCCATGGGTAATTAGATTGTAAAACAAAAAGAATTTTTGGTATAGCTTGCCTAGGAAAAAAGTTAGTATCTCATACGGAAATTTGCGAATTTCGCGAATAAGGAATTTTAAAAATAGGTCGTTTTCGTCGGGTCAAGGAGTTGTCCAAATCTAACCAAACTCGGTATCGAGTATCCCATGGGTAATTAGATTGTAAAACAAAAAGAATTTTTGGTATAGCTTGCCTAGGAAAAAAGTTAGTATTTCATACGGAAATTTGCCATTATTTCAAATAAATAATTTTAAAAATAGGTCTTTTTGATTAGGTCATAGAGTCGTCCAAAGTGAACCAGACTTGGCATGGAGTATCTCATGTGTGTCTAGAGTGTAAAACAAAAAGAATTTTTGGTATAGCTTACCTCTGAAAAAAGTAAGTTTTTCGTACGGAAGTTTGCGAATTTCGCAAATAACGAATTTTAAAAATAGGTCTTTTTCAAAGGGTCAAAAAGTGGTCCGAATCGAACCAAATTTGGTATGCAGTATCCCCTGTGTACATATAACCTCGAATAGAAGAAATTTTTGCTAAAGCTTGCCTGTAGAAAAAGTTAGGTTTTTAAACGGAGTTTTGCGATTATTTCGAATATTTAATTTTGAAATTTTGAAATATGTATTTTCGATTTGGTCATAGAGATGTTTAAATTGAACTAAATATAATTCTTAGTACCCCCTTTGTATGTAGAGTGTAGAACAGACAGAATTTTTGCTATAGCTTGCCTCTGGGAAAAGTTAGGTTTTCATACGAAAATTCCGATTAATTCGAATAAGTACAGAGATGATAGTCTATATGGTTTCGTAAAAGATTGTATTTTGTCACTTTTTGGTACAAAACGCGAATATATCGGTCCAACCAATATTGAATCGGCAAAAAAATTGGTCAGAATATGAGTTTTAGCAGAAAAGTTGAATTTGTGGTGGAAATTGCGAATTTGCGTACAAGACGCTAAAATTCAAAGTCTCAGTGGTTTCGTAAAAGAATGTTTTTGAAGCTTTTTGGTACAAAACGCAAACATATCTGTCCAATCAATACTGAATCTGCAAAAAATTTGGTCAGAATATGAGTTTTAGCAGAAAAGTTGCGATTAGGTTAAAAAAAAGTTTTCTCTCGGAATTCTTCTTTCTTTTTTCACTCGAGATGCTAGTGGATTGAAATGTTTGAGTTTTTTTGATGATGTATCATTTCCTCTCATCTTCAGAAAGTATGTCGATCCAAATTTTTCGAATATAGAAGTGATTTGCTTTATCAAGTTTAGGTTGGAAACTTAGAAGACTTAGGTGTACTTTTGCCTTTTAAATATATCCTTTTTTTTTGCAAAATTTCTCTCTAAAATGTTTTTTTTTGCTCTGGATTGTTCAAGGCCTATCAATGGGCATCAACAGAAGTATCTTTCTGGAAACTGAGCCATAGTTTAGGTGTAATTGGGTCCAGTAAAACAAAACTTCTATCTAAAGGTCAAAAAAGTCTTCTCAAAGTCTTCTATTTTTCGAGGCTAGTGAAATGGGATTTTCTTGTCTTTTTTCGGCATTTTTTTTTGCTTTTTCCTAGGTTGTATCCATTCCTGTCAAAAAGATACTTCTGTTGATGCCCATTGATAGGCCTTGAACAATCCAGAGCAAAAAAAAACATTTTAGAGAGAAATTTTGCAAAAAAAAGAGTATATTCAAGATGCAAAAGTACACCTAAGTTTTCTAAGTTTCCAACCTAAACTTGATAAAGCAAATCACTTCTATATGCAAAAAATTTGGATCGACATACTTTCTGAAAATGAGAGAAAATGATACATCATCAAAGAACTCAAACATTTCAAGCCACTAGCATCTCGAATAAAAAAAGAAGGAAGAATACCGAGAGAAAACTTTTTTTTAACCTAATCGCAACTTTTCTGCTAAAACTCATATTCTGACCAAATTTTTTTAAAATTCAGTATTGGTTGGACAGATATATTTGCGTTTTGTACTAAAATACGGCAAAAAGCAATCTTTTATACGAAACCACAGAGACTTTAAATTTTAGCGTCTTGTACGGAATTATGTAATTCAATTTTTCCGCTAAAACTCATGTAAGTTTTTCCAGCCCTTTCAACTGCATATTTTTCAGCAGAAAGAAGAAGACAAAGAAAATATGACACTGCCTCACTGCCAGAAGAAGAAACGGTCGAGAATACTGGAGAAGAACCCTAAATCTGTAAGATTTTCTGGATTCCAAACAAAAGCAACAGTTCTCGCTGATGCTAAAAAGGAGCTCTACAAATTTATACCTGAAGCAGCTTCTGTAGTGTTCCTGAGCTCTCGTCCAAATCAAAAAACGATGAATGGATGGGTTAACTTCAATACTGCAAAAGATTGTGAAGAATTTATCAAAAAATTGTCAAAAGATCCAAGAAATGACTTTATCAAGATGGTCAAGCCTGGCGAACATGACAAGCCGCATCGTTGCGGAATTTTGCACTTCACTTCATCTCTTTCACTTCTTGAAGATTGGAAAAAGAAAAAGTTTCCTTCTGCTGGAGCTGACATTCAATTCAATGACCCGGAGGAAACTCGATTCCTGATTTTCGTGAACTTTTAATGTATTTTTTTTTGCTTTTTCTAAGAGGGAAATCGAATATTAATATATTGGTTTTTGCCTAAAGTTACGGTAGCTGTAAACGTGTCTGAGAAGCAAAAGAATCACAAAAAGGGTCATATGAGTTTTAGCAGAAAAGTTGAATTTGTGGTGGAAATTACATAATTCCGCACAAGACGCTAAAATTTAAAGTCTCAGTGGTTTTGTATAAAAGATTGCTTTTTGCCGTTTTTTTAGTACAAAACGCAAACATATCTGTCCAATCAATACTGAATCTGCAAAAAATTTGGTCAGAATATGAGTTTTAGCAGAAAAGTTGCGATTAGGTTAAAAAAAAGTTTCCTCTCGGAATTCTTCTTTCTTTTTTTACTCGAGATGCTAGTGGATTTTAAAAATAGGTCTTTTTCATCGGGTCAAGGAGTTGTTCAAAGTGAACTAAACTTGGTATGGAGTATCTCATTTATGTCTAGAGTGTAAAACAAAAAGAATTTTTGGTATAGCTTACCTCTGAAAAAAGTTAGTTTTTCGTACGGAAATTTGCGAATTTCGCAAATAACGAATTTTAAAAATAGGTCTTTTTCATCGGGTCAAGGAGTTGTCCAAATCTAACCAAACTCGGTATCGAGTATCTTATGGGTAATTAGATTGTAAAACAAAAAGAATTTTTGGTATAGCTTACCTCTGAAAAAAGTTAGTTTTTCGTACGGAAATTTGCGAATTTCGCAAATAACGAATTTTAAAAATAGGACTTTTTCATCGGGTCAAGGAGTTGTACAAATCTAACCAAACTCGGTATCGAGTATCCCATGGGTAATTAGATTGTAAAACAAAAAGAATTTTTGGTATAGCTTGCCTAGGAAAAAAGTTAGTATTTCATACGGAAATTTGCGAATTTCGCGTATAAGGAATTTTAAAAATAGGTCTTTTTCGTCGGGTCAAGGTGTTGTCCAAATCTAACCAAACTCGGTATCGAGTATCCCATGGGTAATTAGATTGTAAAACAAAAAGAATTTTTGGTATAGCTTGCCTAGGAAAAAAGTTAGTATTTCATACGGAAATTTGCGAATTTCGCGTATAAGGAATTTTAACAATAGGTCTTTTTCGTCGGGTCAAGGAGTTGTCCAAATCTAACCAAACTCGGCATCGAGTATCCCATGGGTAATTAGATTGTAAAACAAAAAGAATTTTTGGTATAGCTTGCCTAGGAAAAAAGTTAGTATTTCATACGGAAATTTGCGAATTTCGCGAATAAGGAATTTTAAAAATAGGTCTTTTTCGTCGGGTCAAGGAGTTGTCCAAATCAATCCAAACCCGGTATGTAGTATCCCATGGGTAACTAGATTGTAAAACAAAAAAAATTTTTGGTATGGCTTGCCTTGGAAAAAAGTTAGCATTTCATATGGAAATTTGTTATTATTTCGAATAATTTTGCGATTATAATTTTAAAAATAGGTCTTTTTCGTCGGGTCAAGGAGTTGTCCAAATCTAACCAAACTCGGTATCGAGTATCCCATGGGTAATTAGATTGTAAAACAAAAAGAAATTTTGGTATAGCTTGCCTAGGAAAAAAGTTAGTATTTCATACGGAAATTTGCGAATTTCGCGTATAAGGAATTTTAACAATAGGTCTTTTTCGTCGGGTCAAGGAGTTGTCCAAATCTAACCAAACTCGGCATCGAGTATCCCATGGGTAATTAGATTGTAAAACAAAAAGAATTTTTGGTATAGCTTGCCTAGGAAAAAAGTTAGTATTTCATACGGAAATTTGCGAATTTCGCGAATAAGGAATTTTAAAAATAGGTCTTTTTCGTCGGGTCAAGGAGTTGTCCAAATCAATCCAAACCCGGTATGTAGTATCCCATGGGTAACTAGATTGTAAAACAAAAAAAATTTTTGGTATGGCTTGCCTTGGAAAAAAGTTAGTATTTCATATGGAAATTTGCTATTATTTCGAATAATTTTGAGATTATAATTTTAAAAATAGGTCTTTTTCGTCGGGTCAAGGAGTTGTCCAAATCTAACCAAACTCGGTATCGAGTATCCCATGGGTAATTAGATTGTAAAACAAAAAGAATTTTTGGTATAGCTTGCCTAGGAAAAAAGTTAGTATTTCATACGGAAATTTGCGAATTTCGCGAATAAGGAATTTTAAAAATAGGTCTTTTTCGTCGGGTCAAGGAGTTGTCCAAATCTAACCAAACTCGGTATCGAGTATCCCATGGGTAATTAGATTGTAAAACAAAAAGAATTTTTGGTATAGCTTGCCTAGGAAAATATTTAGTATTTCATACGGAAATTTGCGAATTTCGCGAATACTTTTTTTACTCGAGATGCTAGTGGATTTTAAAAATAGGTCTTTTTCATCGGGTCAAGGAGTTGTTCAAAGTGAACCAAACTTGGTATGGAGTATCTCATTTATGTCTAGAGTCTAAAACAGAAAGAATTTTTGCTATAGCTTGCCTAGGAAAAAAGTTAGTATTTCATATGGAAATTTGCTATTATTTCGAATAATTTTGCGATTATAATTTTAAAAATAGGTCTTTTTCATCGGGTCAAGGAGTTGTCCAAATCTAACCAAACTCGGTATCCAGTGTCCCATGGGTAATTAGATTGTAAAACAAAAAGAATTTTTGGTATAGCTTGCCTAGGAAAAAAGTTAGTATTTCATACGGAAATTTGCGAATTTCGCGAATAAGGAATTTTAAAAATAGGTCTTTTTCGTCGGGTCAAGGAGTTGTCCAAATCAATCCAAACCCGGTATGTAGTATCCCATGGGTAACTAGATTGTAAAACAAAAAGAATTTTTGGTATGGCTTGCCTAGGAATAAAGTTAGTATTTCATATAGAAATTTGCTATTATTTCGAATAATTTTGCGATTATAATTTTAAAAATAGGTCTTTTTCGTCGGGTCAAGGAGTTGTCCAAATCTAACCAAACTCGGTATCGAGTATCCCATGGGTAATTAGATTGTAAAACAAAAAGAATTTTTGGTATAGCTTGCCTATGAAAAAAGTTAGTATTTCATACGGAAATTTGCGAATTTCGCGAATAAGGAATTTTAAAAATAGGTCTTTTTCGTCGGGTCAAGGAAATGTCGAAATCAATCCAAACCCGGTATGTAGTATCCCATGGGTAACTAGATTGTAAAACAAAAAGAATTTTTGGTATGGCTTGCCTAGGAAAAAAGTTAGTATTTCATATGGAAATTTCCTATTATTTCGAGTAATTTTGCGATTATGATTTTGAAAATAGGTCTTTTTCATCGGGTCAAGGAGTTGTCCAAAGTGAACTAAACTGGGTATGGAGTATACCATGGGTGCCTAGAGTCTAAAACAAAAAGACTTTTTGCTATAGCTTGCGAAGGAAAAAAGTTATTTTTTCGTACGTAAATTTCCGATTAATTCGAATAATTAATTTTACATAATTTTTAAAAATAGGTCTTTTTTATTAGGTCATAGAGTTGTCCAAAGTGAACCAAACTTGGCATGGAGTATCTCATGTGTGTCTAGAGTGTAAAACAAAAAGTATTTTTGGTATAGCTTACCTCTGAAAAAAGTTAGTTTTTCGTACGGAAATTTGCGAATTTCGCAAATAACGAATTTTAAAAATAGGTCTTTTTCATCGGGTCAAGGAGTTGTTCAAAGTGAACCAAACTTGGCATGGAGTATCTCATGTGTGTCTAGAGTGTAAAACAAATAGAATTTTTTGTATAGCTTGCCTCTGAAAAAAGTTAGGTTTTCGTATATAAATTCGCAATTATTTCGTATAATTAATTTTGAAAACAGGTCTTTTTCAAATGGTCAAAAAGTGGTCCGAATCGAACCAAATTTGGTATGCAGTATCCCCTGTGTACATAGAACCTCGACTAGAAGAAATTTTTGCTATAGCTTGCCTCCAGAAAGAGTTAGGCTTTCATACGAAAATTCAGATTAATTCGAATAAGTAGAGGAAGTAGAGAAATGATAGTCTATATGGTTTCGTAAAAGATTGTATTTTGTCACTTTTTGGTACAAAACGCAAACCTATCGGTCCAACCAATACTGAATTTGCAAAAAATTTGGTCAGAAAATGAGTTTTAGCAGTAAAGTTGGATTTGTGGTAGAAATTGCCAATTTGCGTACAAGACGCTAAAATTTAAAGTCTCTCTGGTTTTGTAAAAGATTGTTTTTTGTCCCTTTTTTGGTACAAAACGTAAACATATCGGTCCACTCAGTACTGAATCGGCAATAAAATCTGCTGTAGCGTGCGAAGGAAAAAAGTTATTTTTTCGTACGTAAATTTCCGATTAATTCGAATAAATAATTTTAAATAGTTTTTAAAAATAGGTCTTTTTGATTAGGTCATAGAGTTGTCCAAAGTGAACCAAACTTGGCATGGAGTATCTCATGTGTGTCTAGAGTGTAAAACAAAAAGAATTTTTGGTATAGCTTACCTCTGAAAAAAGTTAGTTTTTCGTACGGAAATTTGCGAATTTCGCAAATAACGAATTTTAAAAATAGGTCTTTTTCATCGGGTCAAGGAGTTGTCCAAAGTGAACTAAACTGGGAATGGAGTATACCATGGGTGCCTAGAGTCTAAAACAAAAAGACTTTTTGCTATAGCTTGCGAAGGAAAAAAGTTATTTTTTCGTACGTAAATTTCCGATTAATTCGAATAATTAATTTTACATAATTTTTAAAAATAGGTCTTTTTTATTAGGTCATAGAGTTGTCCAAAGTGAACCAAACTTGGCATGGAGTATCTCATGTGTGTCTAGAGTGTAAAACAAAAAGAATTTTTGGTATAGCTTACCTCTGAAAAAAGTTAGTTTTTCGTACGGAAATTTGCGAATTTCGCAAATAACGAATTTTAAAAATAGGTCTTTTTCATCGGGTCAAGGAGTTGTTCAAAGTGAACCAAACTTGGCATGGAGTATCTCATGTGTGTCTAGAGTGTAAAACAAAAAGAATTTTTTGTATAGCTTGCCTCTGAAAAAAGTTAGGTTTTCGTATATAAATTCGCAATTATTTCGTATAATTAATTTTGAAAACAGGTCTTTTTCAAATGGTCAAAAAGTGGTCCGAATCGAACCAAATTTGGTATGCAGTATCCCCTGTGTACATAGAACCTCGACTAGAAGAAATTTTTGCTATAGCTTGCCTCCAGAAAGAGTTAGGCTTTCATACGAAAATTCAGATTAATTCGAATAAGTAGAGGAAGTAGAGAAATGATAGTCTATATGGTTTCGTAAAAGATTGTATTTTGTCACTTTTTGGTACAAAACGCAAACCTATCGGTCCAACCAATACTGAATTTGCAAAAAATTTGGTCAGAATATGAGTTTTAGCAGTAAAGTTGGATTTGTGGTAGAAATTGCCAATTTGCGTACAAGACGCTAAAATTTAAAGTCTCTCTGGTTTTGTAAAAGATTGTTTTTTGTCCCTTTTTTGGTACAAAACGTAAACATATCGGTCCACTCAGTACTGAATTGGCAATAAAATCTGCTGTAGCGTGCGAAGGAAAAAAGTTATTTTTTCGTACGTAAATTTCCGATTAATTGGAATAAATAATTTTAAATAATTTTTAAAAATAGGTCTTTTTGATTAGGTCATAGAGTCGTCCAAAGTGAACTAAACTGGGTATGGAGTACACCATGGGTGCCTAGAGTCTAAAACAGAAGGAATTTTTGCTATAGCTTGCCTAGGAAAAAAGTTAGTATTTCATATGGAAATTTGCTATTATTTCGAATAATTTTGCGATTATAATTTTAAAAATAGGTCTTTTTCGTCGGGTCAAGGAGTTGTCCAAATCTAACCAAACTCGGTATCGAGTATCCCATGGGTAATTAGATTGTGAAACAAAAAGAATTTTTGGTATAGCTTGCCTAGAAAAAAAGTTAGTTTTTCGTACGGAAATTTGCGATTGATTCGAATAAATAATTTTAAAAATAGGTCTTTTTGATTAGGTCATAGAGTCGTCGAAAGTGAACCAAACTTGGCATGGAGTATACCATGGGTGCCTAGAGTCTAAAACAGAAGGAATTTTTGCTATAGCTTGCCTAGGAAAAAAGTTAGTATTTCATATGGAAATTTGCTATTATTTCGAATAATTTTGCGATTATAATTTTAAAAATAGGTCTTTTTCGTCGGGTCAAGGAGTTGTCCAAATCTAACCAAACTCGGTATCGAGTATCCCATGGGTAATTAGATTGTAAAACAAAAAGAATTTTTGGTATAGCTTGCCTAGAAAAAAAGTTAGTTTTTCGTTCGGAAATTTGCGATTGATTCGAATAAATAATTTTAAAAATAGGTCTTTTTGATTAGGTCATAGAGTCGTTCAAAGTGAACCAAACTTGGCATGGAGTATACCATGGGTGCCTAGAGTCTAAAACAGAAGAAATTTTTGCTATAGCTTGCCTAGGAAAAAAGTTAGTATTTCATATGGAAATTTGCTATTATTTCGAATAATTTTGCGATTATAATTTTAAAAATAGGTCTTTTTCATCGGGCCAAGGAGTTGTTGAAATCAAACCAAACTTGGCATGGAGTATTTCATGTGTGTCCAGAGTGTAAAACAAAAAGAATTTTTGGTATAGCTTGCCTAGACAAAAAGTTAGTTTTTCGTACGGAAATTTGCGGTTGATTCGAATAAATAATTTTAAAAATAGGTCTTTTTGATTAGGTCATAGAGTCGTCCAAAGTGAACCAAACTTGGCATGGAGTATCTAATTTATGTCTAGAGTGTAAAACAAAAAGAATTTTTGGTATAGCTTGCCTCTGAAAAAAGTAAGTTTTTCGTACGGAAATTTGCGAATTTCGCAAATAACGAATTTTAAAAATAGGTCTTTTTCATCGGGTCAAGGAGTTGTTGAAATCAAACCAAACTTGGCATGGAGTATCTCATGTGTGTCTAGAGTGTAAAACAAAAAGAATTTTTGGTATAGCTTACCTCTGAAAAAAGTTAGTTTTTCGTACGGAAATTTGCGAATTTCGCAAATAACGAATTTTAAAAACAGGTCTTTTTCATCGGGTCAAGGAGTTGTTCAAAGTGAACCAAACTTGGTATGGAGTATCTCATGTGTACCTAGAGTGTCAAGTAAAAAGAATTTTTGGTATAGCTTACCTCTGAAAAAAGTTAGTTTTTCGTACGGAAATTTGCGAATTTCGCAAATAACGAATTTTAAAAATAGGTCTTTTTCATCGGGTCAAGGAGTTGTTCAAAGTGAACCAAACTTGGTATGGAGTATCTCATGTGTGTCTAGAGTGTAAAACAAAAAGATTTTTTTGTATAGCTTGCCTCTGAAAAAAGTTAGTTTTTCGTACGGAAATTTGCGAATTTCGCGAATAAGGAATTTTGATAATAGATTAAAAATAGGTCTTTTTGATTAGGTCATAGAGTCGTCCAAAGTGAACTAAACTGGGTATGGAGTATACCATGGGTGCCTAGAGTCTAAAACAGAAGGAATTTTTGCTATAGCTTGCCTAGGAAAAAAGTTAGTTTTTCGTACGGAAATTTGCGAATTTCGCAAATAACGAATTTTAAAAATAGGTCTTTTTCATCGGGTCAAGGAGTTGTTGAAATCAAACCAAACTTGGCATGGAGTATCTCATGTGTGTCTAGAGTGTAAAACAAAAAGAATTTTTGGTATGGCTTGCCTAGGAAAAAAGTTAGTATTTCATATGGAAATTTGCTATTATTTCGAATAATTTTGCGATTATAATTTTAAAAATAGGTCTTTTTCGTCGGGTCAAGGAGTTGTTCAAAATGAACCAAACTTGGCATGGAGTATCTCATGTGTGTCTAGAGTGTAAAACAAAAAGAATTTTTGGTATAGCTTGCCCCTGAAAAAAGTTAGTTTTTCGTATGGAAATTTGCGAATTTCGCAAATAACGAATTTTAAAAATAGGTCTCTTTCATCGGATCAAGGAGTTGTTGAAATCAAACCAAACTCGGTATGGAGTATCCCATGTGTACCTAGAGTCTCAAACAAAAAGAATTTTTTGTATAGCTTGCCTCTGAAAAAAGTTAGTTCTTCGTAGGGAAATTTGCGAATTTCGCAAATAACGAATTTTAAAAATAGGTCTCTTTCATCGGATCAAGGAGTTGTTGAAATCAAACCAAACTCGGTATGGAGTATCACATGTGTACCTAGAGTCTCAAACAAAAAGAATTTTTTGTATAGCTTGCCTCTGAAAAAAGTTAGTATATCATATGGAAATTTGCTATTATTTCGAATAATTTTGCGATTATAATTTTAAAAATAGGTCTTTTTCGTCGGGTCAAGGAGTTGTTCAAAGTGAACCAAACTTGGCATGGAGTATCTCATGTGTGTCTAGAGTGTAAAACAAAAAAAATTTTTGGTATAGCTTGCCCCTGAAAAAAGTAAGTTTTTCGTACGGAAATTTGCCATTATTTCAAATAAATAATTTTAAAAATAGGTCTTTTTGATTAGGTCATAGAGTCGTCCAAAGTGAACCAAACTTGGCATAGAGTATCCCATGTGTACCTAGAGTCTCAAACAAAAAGAATTTATTGTATAGCTTGCCTCTGAAAAAAAGTTAGTATTTCATACGGAAATTTGCGAATTTCGCGAATAAGGAATTTGAAATAATTTTTAAAAATAGGTCTTTTTGATTAGGTCATAGAGTCGTCCAAAGTGAACCAAACTTGGCATGGAGTATCTAATGTGTGTCTAGAGTGTAAAACAAAAAGAATTTTTGGTATAGCTTGCCCCTGAAAAAAATAAATTTTTCGTACGGAAATTTGCCATTATTTCAAATAAATAATTTTAAAAATAGGTCTTTTTGATTAGGTCATAGAGTCGTCCAAAGTGAACCAAACTTGGCATAGAGTATCCCATGTGTACCTAGAGTCTCAAACAAAAAGAATTTTGTATAGCTTGCCTCTGAAAAAAGTTAGTTTTTCGCACGGAAATTTGCGATTAATTCGACTAATTAATTTTAAATAATTTTTAAAAATAGGTCTTTTTGATTAGGTCATAGAGTCGTCCAAATCGAACCAAACTCGGTATCGAGTATCCCATGGGTAACTAGATTGTAAAACAAAAAGATTTTTTCGTATAGCTTGCCTAGGAAAAAAGTTAGTATTTCATACGGAAATTTGCGAATTTCGCGAATAAGGAATTTTAAAAATAGGTCTTTTTCGTCGGGTCAAGGAGTTGTCCAAATCTAACCAAACTCGGTATCGAGTATCCCATGGCTAATTAGATTGTAAAACAAAAAGAGTTTTTGGTATAGCTTGCCTAGGAAAAAAGTTAGTATTTCATATGGAAATTTGCTATTATTTCGAATAATTTTGCGATTATAATTTTAAAAATAGGTCTTTTTCATCGGGTCAAGGAGTTGTCCAAATCTAACCAAACTCGGTATCGAGTATCCCATGGGTAATTAGATTGTAAAACAAAAAGATTTTTTGGTATAGCTTGCCTAGGAAAAAAGTTAGTATTTCATACGGAAATTTGCGAATTTCGCGAATAAAGAATTTTAAAAATAGGTCTTTTTCGTCGGGTCAAGGAGTTGTCCAAATCTAACCAAACTCGGTATCGAGTATCCCATGGCTAATTAGATTGTAAAACAAAAAGAATTTTTGGTATAGCTTGCCTAGGAAAAAAGTTAGTTTTTCATACGGAAATTTGCGACTATTTCAAATATTTAATTTTTAAATATAGTATTTTTCATCGGGTCAAGAAGTTATTCAAATTGAACCAAACTCGGTATGGAGTATTCCATGTGTACCTAGATTCGAAAAGAAAAAGAATTATGAAGTATGAAGTATCCCCTTTGTGTCTAGATTGTAATCTAGAAGGAATTTTTGGTATAGCTTGCCTAGGAAGAAATTTAGGTTTTTATTCGGAAAATTAAGATTAACTCGAATAATAATTTTTAAATTTTGAAATAAGTATTTTTAATTGGGTCTTAGAATCGAATAATTTTTTAAAAATTTTTTAAATAATTATTTTTAAATGCGTCATAGAGTTGTCCAAATTGAACCAAACTTGGTATGCACTATCTCCTGTGTACCTAGAGTCTAGAACGGAAAGAATTTAGCTATAGCTTGTCTTTGGAAAGAGTTACGTTTTCGTACGTAAATTCGCGATTATTTCGAATAAATAATTTTGAAAATAGGACTTTTTCAAAGGGTCAAAAAGTGGTCCCAATTGATTCAAACTTGGTATGCAGTATCCCCCGTGTACGTAGAGTCTAGAAGAGAAAGAATTTCTTCTATAGCTTGCCTGTAGAAAAGGTTAGTTTTTCAATAGGATCTTTGCGATTGTTTCAAATAATTTTGAAATTTCGAATTATGTTTTCTGGATTTGGTCATAGAGATGATTAAATTGAACCAAATTTTATATGTATTATACCCTTTGTATGTAGATTGCAGAACAGAAGAGATTTTTGCTATAGCTTGCCCCTGGAAAAAGTTAGGTTTTCATACGAAAATTCCAAATATATTGAATAATTATTTGGAATTATTAGTATAATATTTTTTATTTGGTCCAGTCAATAATGAATCTTTGAAAAATTTGGTAAAAATGTGAGTTTTAGAAGAAAAGTTGCGATTAGGTTAAAAAAAATTTCTCGGAATTCTTCTCTTTCTTTTTTAATCGAGATGCTAGTGAATTGAGATGTATGAGTTGTTTGATAATGTCTCGTTTTCTATCAGCTTCAGAAAGTATGTATACTCGATTTTTTTGGATGTGGAAGTGGTTTGCTCTATAAGTTTAGGTTGGAAACTCAGAAGAGTTAGGTGTACTTTTGCCTCTTAAATATACCTCCTTTTTCGCAAAATATCTCTCTAAATTGCCCTGGATCATTCAAGGCCAGTTATTGCTGTAGTTTTAGTTAGTTAATTCGGAACATAATTTTCAGATCAATCAATATGAGAAAGTCCTCACGCGCTAATTGTGGATTGAACCCGCAGCTAAGAATTATGACTGGAGCTGACGAAAATCTCGATAGAGAAGCCAGCAAGCATGTCTGGGTTTTCTACAAGAAGCACAATAAAAAACCTTTTGAATTAGAGTATAATAGCCCAAGGTGGCCTCGTGAGTATACAACTGCGATGAAGATGAATATGAAGCCAAAGGAGAAGGTTATGCTTTATTTCGATCATGGTTATATTAAAAGCTCGTTGTGCGCTATTCCATTGAGGTCAAATAAAATTGAAGTGGAGAGAAATGTTGAGGCCAGGGTTGCGCAAGCTGAAACTTCACTCACTGACGTCAGTTTCGCCCCTCAGTAAGTGGCAATTATTTCAAATACTGCAAATAGTTAGGTAGTTTTTTAAATCGTTTTCGACTACATCGTTTTCGACCCCTAAATAAACCTAGGCGTTAGGTTTTGAACGTTCCTTGGAATATACTACAGACTGGCATTAGTATTAAGCTGATTGTTCTCCATTGTACAGGCATAATTTCCATATTTATTAAATCTAATAAAACCGCAGAAATTTTAGAACACTTTAACACTTTGAAAAATTGTTGGCCTCCTGTCGATTTTTGTTTATCTTTTATACCTGCTTCAATACTAAAGGCGGTCCGAGGGGTCCACGGTGGCTTTTTTCCGGCATTCTATCCGCTATCTTTTACTTTGACGTCATCAAAACCTCATTTCTTTTTCCCCTAGGGTGGAGAAAACTTCTAGCTGTCCAGTTGAACGAAACGACACCAATACGAACGAGGCGATGGTTTCTCAAAAGACAATTCTGAAGCGAAAGGGCGATGAGAAACAAAAGTCCGCAAAAGCGTCAGGTTCTTTGTGTTTTGACAAGGGTACTGTGGGTTGCTCTCAGCAAACGTCAACTGCACCTCCAATTGTACTAGGAGCCTCTTCCACCCCTGTCAATGAAATTTCTAAAGTTAGTCTAATATTGAAACTTATTGAATCACTTCGGTACAAGTTCGCATTGCTACTCATTTTTATTAGTGCTATGAATCGTCCCAAACCTAAACAACCTAACAAAGAAAATTATTTAAGCTTCGAAGATTATTGATTTGTTTTTAAGACTTTATGAATGATATTTTTGGTTTGAAACGTATCATCCTGTTTTTCAGAAATCTTCCGCGGACTTTGAGGAACCTCTCGCTGGAATGACAAGTGTTGTGACCAGAAGGTTTGAAGAATTAATAAAAGTTCAGGAGGAGCATTCTAAGAAGATGGCTTCTGAGAACAAAATGCTTCGATCAAAGCTTGCAGTATTAATGAAAAAATCGAAGCAGAAAGTTGCGTCTTCAAATGCTGTGCCGCTTGAGGCAGGAGAAGTAAACAGGGAACCATTGATGTTCCATGGTACCGATCTTATGACAGTTGATGCGTCACATGGTCCTTCAGCATTTGGAAGAGCGATTGGGGCTGTGATGTTCGGAACAAGAGAGGAGAGTGCATTGATTAATCTTCGTGTCGGTCGTAAGATTAATAAAAGTGGTGCTCGTATACCATGCAGTGCTGATGACGATAGACTCTTCCGTGAGGCAGTTGAGCGTAACTTCCCATATGATAAAGAAGGAGCATTATACAAAGCGTGGGCGGGGGCGAACCAATATGGAGCTGAGATGAGTCAAAAGTATCCACATAAAAGGGATAAGGAGAATTCTGAGCCCATTCAATAACTTCGACGTTTACTGGCTATATATTTGCTGCTTTGTTCTATTTATGCTCACCTTTATGCGCAAGTTTGTTTTGTTTTTTTTCGCCTTGCCATTTTTGCAAGTGGATGGATTTCCATTCAGCTTTGATACAAAATTAAATGCTTCCTTTTGTCTTCAAGTTGCACGTTTTTTTTCTTTTCAAGATTGTTAATGATTGTTATGGCAATTAATACATGTTTCCATTTTTTTCCCTACTCTTTTCATCTATGTTGCCAAAGTGCTCAATTTGACAAACATGATTTAACGGTTGGTTGCTTTTTCAGATATGTCTGACAGTGTTGCAAGTGATGAAATTTTTGGGGAAGATTCTTTTGATTCTTGGTCAGATTCCTCTGAATGGTCTGCTGATGAATTAGTTTCGCAACCGCGAAAACGATCGGCTAGAATTTTGTCGGACTCCTCTGACGACGGTGCGCAAGTTGAAGTTGGAGGCAATGAATTAGTCAGTTTTCATTCGGAGAGCGTCACCACTGAGACAAGTGCCAATTTAAGGGACGACAGCAACGAAAATCTTTATGTAAAACAATTGGAAAAGAGTCTTGGCACATTAATTGAGTCTCACAGGCAGAAGTTGAAAGACTTCAGAAGAACTGAGAAAGCGTCAAATGCTGAGCTACTGAATTCATTGGGCCTAATTCTGTGCAATGAGAATGTTTACATTGATAATGAAAATGCGGTTGTTGTAATGTATAATAGTCAGAACCTGATGGAGTTAGAAGCAGGCCCCGAAGCTTCAAATTTCGGTCGACTTCTTGGGAGAAAGATGTTTGGTGAAAAAGAAGATTGCTTACTCAAAACGGCTTGGACCCGGCAGAAGCTGTACGGAGCAAAGAGAACGTGTTGCAAAAGAAGCTGAAGACGCATTTGATAGTTAGTTCTCTTTTCTCATTTGTGTTCTCCAAAACCAAACGTTAAGTTTCTGTGCTTAGAAAGTCACTAAGCAATAAAACTACATCAATAACTGTTCCAAATTTACAAAAAAATTTATCTCACTTCACTGAAATTTGCCATGTTTGCTTTTAGATGTTGTACGGAACAAGTACCCGCGTAACCCTGAGCTGGCCCTCAAAGAAGCAAGGAGCGCTGCTAATCAGATGGGTCTGGACTTCAAAAAGCCGCCCACGAAATCCTCAAAGAGAATCCGGGAGGAAAGATCTTGAGTGGAAGCTAAAGAAGGGCGAACGAATGACAAGGATGATAACTTTCAGTCAAAGGAAAATAAGAATGACTAAAGTAATGAGACTTCAACCGCTGATAGAAAAAAACGGTTGCGCAAATTATTCCTGAGCTACTCGGTAACTTTTTGCATCTTATTTTGGATTTTTTTCTGATTTTTTTTTCATTTCAAGCGCTGTATGCAGTTTTGCTATGCTTTTCCTTCTCTATTTGTTTTGAGTGTTTTAACTCTTGCTTTAATTCAAGCTATAATTGATAATTGTTTCGTAATTTTTTTTTGTAATTTTCTTACGAGTTGAAAGTTTTTAGCCAACAAATTATGTTGCAGATCAGAATTATATCCTTGTTTAGTTTATTTCGGCAAAAATAATCTATCTTCAGTCGTTTCTTATCTTTCAGTTGGAATGAGACAGAAGCACAAAGCTCTAATTTTGGCTCAATGTGACGCCCATGTTACTTTTCAGTTATTATCTCAGGAATCTCGAGATGTACAACCAATGATTAGCAAAATCACACCCGATGAGTACTGGGCTTCTGTTCGCGAAAATTCTTTATACGAAAAATATGATAAGTTGCTTCGAGCATGCTATGCTGCATCTAAACAGTCGCTTTTCAAAATTTTGCCTGACAATTTTGGCGGATTTGGTTTTTTTATCACGGCAGTGAGTTATTGAAAAAGTCAAATACGTGCCCTGAAAATGTCTGGGTTCTTCTCGAGAATATTGATGAAGAAGATGAGCATCTGATAGAGCCAATTTCGGTCTTCAGGCCTACAGACGCTTGCAGAAACGCCAGGTTGATGGTTGGAGCTGTTAGGTTCGTAAACCACTCTTGCGTTCCTAATTGTGAGTACATTGTGTCCAACATCAAAGGAGTCAAATGTATTAAGCTGAAAATAATCAAGAATCTGTTGCCTGGCGATGAACTTTTTGTCTTTTACGGAAGCGATTTTTTTGACGCCGGTAACAGAAATTGCAAATGTCCCAACACAAGTTTTCACGAAGTTGCTGAGACTGGTTCACAAAATGCAGCGTTTTCTCGCCAACGGTATTCTTTGATTGACTCGAAATTATTGACACACGTTGTCAGGGAAAGGAGAAGATTCCTTTTGGCAAGTACGAAAAAGAGGCGAAAAGTTAGACCAAACCTCGGAGAAGGACGAAGATATTCCAGTAGTAGTTCTAGCAGTTTGTTCAACGACTCAACTGATGAGTCTTGGTCTAGCCACGACGAAAACGATCTTGAGCAGACAATTTGCGCTGAAAACGAAACAACAATAATACCTGAGGAGAATCAGGAAGACGAAAATTCAACAATGGCACTGGAAGAGAATGAAAACGATGAGAATGAAACGATGATACCCGAAGGAAACGAGGGAGATAATCGAGTGAATCCTTTTTTCTCCACACCAGACAACTCGGAAACGGATGCACATTTGTGGTTTATTATCAGTAATGATCTACAGGATTTGTCGGAGATTCTTTATGTATCTAATTCGAATGCAGATGAGCAAAAACCTGACGAAGGATCCTCTGAAGATGAAGCTGTTGACTCTGGTTCTCTTTCAAATTTTGTACTCTGCGTTTTTGCAATAATCGCCAAGCACGGAACATCTGATTCTGAAGCAACTGATTGGGTTAAACTGATTCAAGCTGTGCGCCCTCAAATTGTTGTTCCAAGCTTCAGATCAATGAAGAAAAAGTTCCACTTGACGGAAGAAGAGAAGGCAAATCATGTGAAAAAATGTGGGTTTGGTTTCCGATGGCAATTAGATTTTGTGGACAAGTTGTTATCCGTAATCACGAAACACTTGAAGTCTATAAAGAAATTTGATGCCAAACGAAATCAGGAAAGTGATTTAAATCTCCCACAGTTCTTCGTAACGACTTCCAATTTACTTAATGTATTCCTCATTTTGAACTCGGATGGTGTCAAAATAATGAGATCAGCCTCCAAGTCGATCTGGCCTGTCTGGCTTGCGATAGCCAATTTACCTCCGAAATTGAGATCATCGTTCGAGAACATTGTTTTGGCTTCCCTTTGGCTAGGAGACAACAAACCGAATTGGGATAGTGTCTTTCAGGCAAGTCTGAACATTTCTTTTAAACAATTTTTTTGTTATCAAAGTTGTGTAATTGTTCTTGTTTTTAGGACATAGAGGACAAACTGCAGGAGAAAGTGCGCACAGTCTTTTTCTCTGGTGTCAGTTACAGAGTCAAATTCAAAATCATTTTGCTGGTGTCGGATATTCCTGCCACTGCCTCAATCTTGAATATGCACCACCATTTAGCTAAATATGCTTGCACGCTCTGTTTAGTGCAAACTCAGCTCGGGGATGAGATGCAATTCTTTCCTAATAGAGCGTTTGTTATGAGAACTCCCGAAGTTCACAACGAGTGCCTTCAAAAACTCGAAACAGAGAATTTGAGATCTTACCGGGGTGTCAAAGGTCGTTGCAAAATTTTTGATTTGATAGACAACCTGCCCTTGGCTGCGCCTGTGGACGTGATGCATCAAGTTTACATGGGAGTATCTAAAGTTTTGATGATAGTCATTTCGAGCAAAACTGCGAAAGGGGACCTCGAAGTTTTGGATCGATTGGTTCAATCTATTCAGGTTAGTTTTACTTAATTCAGCATTTTTTTGACATCAATTTAGCTATTTTTTTAGCTCACCTGTGATTTCAAACGAAAAGTTCGCAGCCTTAAAGACATCAATTTTTTGAAGGCAAACGAATTGAAAACATGGCTGCTGTACATTGGTCCAGTTTTGTTTCATCTCACTGTAAATGAAAGTCTCTTCGAACGGTTTCTCCTTTTGAGCTACAGTATTCGACTTCTTCTGACATCTCGGACTTACGCTGATCAAGCCGGTAAATTGATACATTTGTTTCTAAACAAAGTCGAGGAATGCTATGGCAACGAAGTTTTCTCAGCGAATATTCACGCTCTTTCTCATTTATCTTGGCAGGTAAAAAATTTCGGCCCGCTGTGGACAACATCTGCCATGATGTTTGAGTCAGCAAATTATCTGCTGCAGTCAAAGTTTACGGGAACTGTTAACCATCCGGCCTTGCTTGTCGAACGATACAGACGAAACAAAGCATCCTATGCTTCGAAAGTTGACACAGATTCTCTCACTGGGCTCTGTCTTGAGCTGAAACTTAGAGCGAAATCTTTCACAAGGAAAGCTGTTAAGTCAAGTATCCCTGAAAGGTTTCAAGGCGAAGGCGATGAATTCTACAGTAATGCACAAATAAGAGGTCTCGAGTTCGATTCGGTGGCTCATTTCTCTTCTGTCAACAGCTATGTCAGCTTCAGTACACACAACTCTACCAAGTACGGTCGAATTCGAATATTTATGGTTAAAAATGGGTTAGAAAAGATTGGAATTCAACTGTACCGAGTGGTCAATGCTGTCAAATGCAACCATCCAGTGAAAGCGCCCTTTTTCTCTTTCCTGAAAGTTGAAGAATCGTCAAGATACGACACAATATTCGCAGACTCGATAAAAGAAAAGTTGCTACGGATTGATGCTCTGAATGAGATATACTTCGTACCACTCATTGAGGCTTTCGAACACGACTGAGACTTTCGTCTTTTTTTCTATTTTAATTTGATTAGCATTTTTTATTGCCCAGAGCAAGAAAAACTCAAACCAAACTCGTTGTTATGAGGTTTCCTAAAAAAATTGTATGTTTAAAAAAGTTTTTTCAGAGATAAAGTTCCTCCTTTCGGTCAAGCAGTTTTTTCCACTGAGCCAAATAGGAGCCCTACATTGTCATATTAATAATCAATGCAATGAACAACGATTTTGATCCAGCTCTTCTAGTTAAAAAAAAGTTTGCGTTTTAATTTTGTTTGCACACAGTTTCCTATATTGATGTTCCCTTTTCTCGTTGTTTCTGCCCTTTGCTTTAGCATTGATCTTAAGTTCATGCACTATTGATATTTGTCCATTACATCGCTATCGACTGCGTTGTGCCCAGATCCGGAAAAGTTAATTACAACTAAATATTTCGAGGTTTCGTAAAAAAAGACTAATTTTTTTTTAAAATAAGGCGTTTCTGTTAGGTCAAAGACTTGTCTAACGGAAACAAATTTAAAGCTATAGCTGGTTTGAAAAAATGGTCATTGAAATGTTCAAAAACTTCTCCAGTGTTCATTTTTCTCGTAATATATTTTTCTTCAAATTTTTCGTTACCCAAATATGTTAATTTGTCTTTATGACTTCCGATTGTCTCTCTGCAGTTTTCACCCGATATTTAAACTTGTGTTTCTTTATTATTCTATGCTTGCTTACAAGTGCTTACAAGTGTTTTTCATAATTTTGATGCAAAATATATGTTTTTTTAGATGTTGTGCCACAGGAAGTATTGTATTTGTATATTAAGGACCCCTTAGAGACAAAAGTGGTCTAATTGACCCCACTTGATCTCACGAACTTAAATTTATTCCAACAAGAGAACTAATTGCTGCAATAAACACTATCGTGGCTTCTTGTGGTTGGGTTACGGTTTTCCTGTATGCCATAAATGCTTCTCATCTCAAGCTTACGAGATTAATAAATGATTGAAAAAATTCTCTCTTGACCATTTATAGCCGCTTCATTGTTTTCTGGTCTTTATCGTTGATTCAAGTGCTTTCCTGGATGCTATGGAAAGTTTCGTGGATGCCATACAAGAATTCTTGGTTGCCATACAAGATTTCTTGGATGCCATACAAGAGCCAGACCTGGATGCCATACAAGTTTTCTTGGATGCCATACAAGATTTCTTGGATGCCATACAAGAGCAATAGAGACCAAAAATGTTCTGTTTGTGGTTTATCCTGTCTACTTTCTACGTGTATACCCACCCTTTCATGGAATCGCTGAAACGCGAAAAAAAATTTGTATGGAAAACTTGGCAACCATGGTAAGATCATGCAACGAAAATTCTGTATGGCGTGTATGGAACCATATATGGCTCTTGGATATGGTTGCCAAGAAAGGTCAACACGGGAGAGAAAGAAAAAGCCGGAAATTTTTTTTCGGGACCTAAAGTTTGTTTTGACTGGACATTATTTGCAATTAATCTTCCATTTTCCATCTTAGAAAGAAAGCTAACTGTTTGCAGATAATAGCAAAATGTCAATACAATAGTTCAATGTTGTTTTCAGTCGATTTGCAGCCATTCCCCTGTGTTTCCTTTTCTTACAGTTTAAAAAACCTTTCGTTGTTGCATTTATGAGATTAGATTTTTAAATCGTTTTTCTCGCCACTTTAATGGAGATTCAGGTACTCCTAATTTTTCAGTGCCACCATATCAGAATTGACATGTTATGTTTTTTAACAAAACTGATGATCCTAGCATCCAGATCACCTTACTTTGCAATATATGACCCCTCAAAAACTGAGCTAGCTTTCGCCAACGCGGGTTCAAGGACTTAACTCTGCTTCTTCATCGGATTTTATGCGCTTCGAGTTTTTACTTCCACAAAATCTCAATGAAATTTTTAGACCAATCTTGTTTTTGGCCCTCAAAGGTTTGTCAAGTTTGAGTTTGTTCATGCGACAGTTGGTTGAATTGGAACAAAATCGGCACATTTGCTATAATTTCGCTTAGTTTTCATATATGTTTATAGATTTAAATATATAGTTATAAAGCTATAGATTTATATTTATACGGAAAACAAAGAGTAAAATAGACAAAGAGGCTCGGTAATTTGCGTACGCACTTAATGTTCGGCCCCGCTCATCCACATTCTTGACTTAATTGGATAATAAAAGGGATAGAAAACTATCAAAAACATACACATCGTTCAATAAACAATCAATGAATACAATGATGCCACGCTAGAGGGCCGATAAAAGTTGTTGATAATAGGACTAATAGAAGGATAATAAAAAAATCTAACAACAAACATTAATTACGAGCAAATCTCGATGTCTATAATAAAAAAATAACAAAATCAAACTCGCATCAGAAAAAACCTTAACAAAACAATTGATTCTATGCTTCATTAGACAAGATATGGGACCTGTCCTCAATGGGACTGGTTAAAAGATCGACAAAAGTGAGCAAACGTGAGCGAACTTCAAAAATAATTTTTCATTTTTGAAAACAATTAACTTCGCAGTTATCAACGTCATTAGAAATCAACTGAAATCACTATAATGTTCATTTAAATCTACACAGGAAGCAATTGAGACATATCAAGTGTACAGAATTTCAAAGCCAACGGGACCTTCAATTATTGTTATAAATTAAAAATAAAACTAAAATCCTTTAAAATGTACAAGTATATAAAAAACTAACATTTTATGAAATCTCGTAGTAACCGTAGTGACCAAGCCGAGAACGAGAAAAAAATGTTTGAATCTAAAAAAGTTTCAAAGTTTGAACTATAACTCACTGGTAACGGATTGTGATTTGTGTTTACAGAGACTGAGCTACAAATTATTTAAAAAAGACAAAGCTCAAAAACTCAAATATAGAAATCTCGAGAACTTGTGGAAAACTAATGGTCGAAGCAATCAGTCACAACGTATGACCAATCTCAATGAACGTTTATATCAGAAAAGTAATTGAGAATTCTAATGAGTGATATTTAATTTCATGGTGCCCAAAATAAAAGCAAACAGGCGGCAGATGAAAAAAAATCTTTAGTTTAGTTTGAAAGTCATTAAAACAAACAGTTACAATCTGAAATCTCTAACTAGGTTGAGTTAAACGTTCTGGGAAGCAATTGAGACAAATCGCTACCGGCTTAGTGTCCCGATGACAACAAAAAGAAAGACAAACATATGCAAAGTGAAAGAAAAAAAATTGCGAGATAAGTGTTTCTCAGCCCAAAAAGAATAAACTATTCAACATATCCAGATACGTTTTGCAATTTTTCTAACGCTTCTCAATTTACCTACTATGCTTTCCTCCAATTGGATGTGTCAAAATGTGATAATTCCACGAGGAAACAAATTGAACTCATAAAATCAGCAATTATTATCAAAAGTTAGAAAAAAATTGAAAAAGCGTAGTATCAAAATAAAGAAACAATTAGTTGAATATAAACCCATTACCGATATTCATTAAAAACTCACAGGAATTTGTATCCCTCCTGTTGAAAAGGAGACTACACCTGAAGTTGAGAAAATTAAAAAGAAGTAGAGGCAAAATTCAAAATTCACCCCTATTTTCTCAAAACGAATATATTCAAAGTCATAACACACCTTAGATAACAATAAAACACTGTCTAGGTTCATTTATACTAACCAGTTTCAATCTGAAAGCTAACTGGTTTTTTGATTGAGGACACTAAGTCATTGGGCTACAAAGTATATAACAAATAAAAGCAAAACGCAAGAAGTCCATAAATGTTTTTACGAAAACAATTGGTCAGAGCCATAAAAACTATAAGCTTTAGTCTGAGAACTTTATATGAATTCGTTGAGCCTTGTTCACTGTAACTAGTATCTGTCTTTGATTGAGCCCTGATTTGAAATTATTGCCAATAATTTACTTAAAAACCCTTTACGTTGGGGAAATGTTTAAAAAAAAGGTCACGCCCAATCAAAAGCCTAAAAAACTTTATCCTAAGTACCTTTAGCAAGAACAAGATCAGCCCAGATACTTCTGCACGTCTAAAAGAACTCAATTGTTGAAATGGTTGCGAAATAGATTAATTTTAAAGCAAAGTTTTTCAGTTTGTCAAAAATAAATAATGCATTTTGTATATTTATCGAGTTTAAATTTGCAAAAAAACTGACAATATTATAATCCCAGAAGACTGTTAAAGCCAGCGGGAGTAGAATTAGCTTTATTTTGAGCTTAAAAAGATTATGGCCGCAGTTTTAAACTGTCTACTACCCTCAAATTTAATGTAAGTGGGATAAAAAAAGTGAATTTTTTGACAAAAAATGTTTGAATTTTGAAGAATTTAGCATTAATTTGAGCCAAAAAACTCGAACCGAACAACTCAGCAACCCTCCTCTATCTTTGAAGATAGAATCAATTACACTACAGCTAATAATTTTAACATTTTTTAGCAAAATTTGCGAGCATTTGGTGAAAAATACCGAAAATGTGAATAAAAACAGCTGAATTTAAGTCTAACTTTTCACAAAAATTTAAACCTCTATAACTCGTTTTAAATAACGAAAATTGAAAAAATCTTTTTAATTCCATAGTCTACGCTCTAAGGAAACCACCCACAACTCGGCCAAATTTTTCTGAACAAAAAACCAATTTGAGTATATAATTCCTCTTCATCAAGAGGGGTCGGAACAATAATAAATAATGATTTTTGTTCCTCAACAATAAAAGATTTTCAGCCGCCTATGTATTTTTCAGCTGAGGATGAAATGTCTCTGTGTTTTATGCCCAATAATTGCAGAAAACACGGAGAACCGCTAAAATACATTTGCACAAGTGCCAGATGCAACATTTCAATATGCGAATCTTGCTGGAAAAGTGATCACGCAAACAAAAATGAACATTCAATCGAGCTCTTCGACAGCACATTGAAGCCTCATGGCCAAATGTTTGATCGAATCACTGCATTGAAAGAACAAACTACTGAATTTGTCAAGGAGTTTATAAAAGAATGCAAAATTTTTCTGAGAGGTGTTTGTGAGTTGGAGGAGAAACAAAAAGAAGTGACACAATCAATAAACAATGAAGAATTAATGAATCGAGTCCAAGTAGTTAAGGAAATGGTTGACAAGCAAACAAAAGCTGCGACTTGTCTTCAGGTACAATTAAATGAAGGATTTGAATCAGTCAAATGTCAATTGGAAAAGTTGTCATCGCCAGACAATGATAGAGAAGAGAAAGAGAGTACAAGCCTACAAACACAATGGAGTGAAGTGCAGAAAGAGAGAAGAGAGATTGTGACAACAGAGAGAGTGATAAGAGAAGGTAGACAACTCTTACAAGAGATGACAAAATTGACATGTGAAAAAGTAATTTGTGATGCAGCAGCTTACAATTCCAGCAGACAAGAGATCCTTTGTTTTGATTGGCTTCCTGATGTTGTGAATATAGTAAGGATAAAATGTAGAGAGAAAAGGTTGGTAGTTGAACATGGGAAGAAGAGGGAAGAAGTGAGGCGAGACGAGGAGAATGAGTTGCATGATATTGCAATGACAAGTGACAACACTCTCTATGCTTCTCTATTCAGTTCAAAGACTAACAGATGGAGAGTGAGTGTGTTGAGACAGAGTGACTGGAAGGAGAAGAGGGAGATAGACACAAGTGTTATCAGAGACCAAGGCCGAGACAACCTCAGCCCCACTGTCTTTCTTTTTCAGTACTGAACTCATAACGATCATCACCGCATATGCAGGTCTATTTAAAAAAGAATCTACGCTCAAATAGCTTGATAGCCGACAGGTAAGGTGTGTGATTCACGCTCCAATGATTGATAGTTCAATTCCCTGGCTCCGTGAAGCTGTCTGTGTAAGGATGAGCTCTTACTTAACTAAACATAGCTCCAGGTTGACCATAGCCTGACCAATGTTGGCTGCAATGATGGTACCACGTGAAAGTTTCAGACGCAATAAAAGTGGCCATATTCACCAAAAAAAGAGCAATGCTGCTCATAAAAAGAACAGTCTGAAATGTGGGGAGTAATAAGAAAAAGGGCAGCTGAGAACAGGCCGCCGTAGCCTTATGCTGTTCCGCTGCGATTACGCAGGAACCAAAGATTATAAGATTATTTAAAAAAGAATCTACGCTCAAATTGTTTTCTGACGTTTACGATGATAAGTCTACTAAGTTTGATGATCAGAACTAAGGCAATAAGAGAAGATGTTAAGAAAAATCATCGAGTGTTGAGATTTTCGTCGGATTCAAACACAAGAAATCGTCGCTTTTCGTCGGTTTAGCTTAGTGGAACCGATGGTATTTAAACAGAAAAATGGTCGGTTCTTTCTGTTCCAAAAATACTACAAAAATTACTGCCATTGTCAGAGTTCGAACTTACAACCTCCTTAATACTATCTGGCTTCTGCTCCAATGCGCCACCTCTCGCTTAGTTTCCTTTTCTATTTAAATCAAACTCAGACTGACGATAACGACAAAAATGACGATAACCGACAATTCTTAGATTAAATACCGATATTACCGACAAAAACCACAATAATTCACAGCTCCTCCATAAAAAACCGACAGAACTGACAAAAATACGTCGATTTTGTCGCATTTTCTCAACACGTGACGGGCGGATTCAATCTCTTGTAAACTTGATTGCCACTTGGAAAGAGCTAAATAAATGCGTTTTAGACTTGATTTCACCTTCATAACCGACCCAACACCTTATACAGCTGGCTTAACGTATTTCATTTTTTATACAAGTTCTGGCACTGTGACACTGTTGTCCAATGAAGTGCGTGTGTCACACAAATTCATTTTTGTTTACTTTTTTAACCTTACCCAGGCTGAGGTCCCAGACCGAAACCAGATATGTCCAGACCGAAATGAACGCACGAAGGGGGTGTCGTGCGTTCAAAATTACACGGTCTGGAAACACGGATGAACGCACGATGGTCTGGACATGAACGCACGATGGTCTGGACATGAACGCACGATGGTCTGGTGAACGCACGATGGTCTGGACATGAACGCACGATGGTCTGGACATGAACGCACGAAAAATTTTCGTGCGTTCATTTCCAGACTTTCGTGCGTTCATGTCCAGACCATCGTGCGGTCATGTCCAGACCATCGTGCGTTCATGTCCAGACCATCGTGCGTTCATGTCCAGACTTTAGTGCGTTCACCAGACGGAAAAAAATATTACCTGCTGGGGTGCAGTGCAGATCCTTGAAGCTGAAGACAGAGAGGGTTCCAAAACTCCACAAATCCAGATATTTAAAGTCTTTTTTTTACGTGAGGTACATGAACATCTTTATACTAATAGTAGACAGTGCCTTTTTTTGCTGTGGTGAGCAAAATTATTCAAGGTGTCTATCTATCAGCATTAAGAATAAAATGAACCTCTAATAAGATAAGACTTTTTTTGACACTCATTCAAGAAAGCTGAAATCAACATAAACATATATCACACATCATAAACACACATCATAGACTCAAACCAAAAGACCGAAGCGAGAGACGAGCGAGACAACGCGAGAGACGAGCGAAAAACGAGCGAAAAACGAGCGAGAGAACGCGAGACGAGCGAGAGACGAGCGAGAGACGAGCGAGAGAACGCGAGACACGAGCGAGAGACGAAAACACGGGCGAGGGAACGAGGGGAGGGGTAAGGGAGAGCACCGAAAAATCTTGACGCCCGAAAGGCGTCCCACCCATTTTTAACTCTATATTTTTAATTTTTTTTTTAAAAAAACCAAGCAACACTTAAAACACATAACTTCTGCACCAACAACAGCTACATCAAATATTCTTTTTGCCTTACACTCTAGGAACACTGGGAACAATCCACATCAAGTTTGGTTTGATTTGAACAACTCTAAGACCTAATCAAAGAGACCTATTTTTAAAAATTATTTAAAATTAAATATTCGAATTAATCGGAAACTGACGTACGAAAAACTAACTTTTTTCCTACGCAAGCTATAGCAAAATTCTTTTTGTTGTAGACTCTATATACCCTGGGGATACTCCATACCAATTTTGGTTTGATTTGAACAACTTCTTGATCCGATAAAAAAGACCTATATTTAAAAATCCTTTTTCGAGAAATTCAAAAAGTTCCGTATGAAATACTAACTTTTCTCCTAGACAAACTTTAGCAAAAATTCTTCTTTTCCTACACTCTATCTACACAGGGGATACTCCATACCAAGTTTGGTTCAATTTGGACAACTCTAAGACCTAATCAAGAAGACCTATTTTTAAAAATTATTTAAAAATAAATATTCGAATTAATCGGAAACTGACGTACGAAAAACTAACTTTTTTCCTACGCAAGCTATACCAAAAATTATTTCCGTTTCACCTTCTAACTACACATGGGATACTCCATACCGGGTTTGGTTTGATTTGAACAACTCTAAGACCAATTCAAAAAGAGCTCTTTCTAAAATTACTTCTTCAAAATTATACGGAAATATTAGGAAATTTCCGTATGAAAAGTTAACTTTTTTCCTAGCCAAACTATACCAAAAATTCTTTTTGTTTTACACTCTACATACCCTGTGGATACTCCACGCCAAGTTTGGTCTGATTTGGACAACTCCTTGACCCGATGAAATAGACCTATTTTCAAAATTCGCTATTTGCGAAATTCGCAAATTTCCGTATGAAAAACTAACTTTTTTCCTAGGCAAGCTATACCAAAAATTCTTTTTGTTTTACACTCTACATACCCTGGGGATACTCCATGCCAAGTTTGGTCTGATTTGGACAACTCCTTGACCCGATGAAATAGACCTATATTTAAAATTCCTTTTTCGAGAAATTCAAAAAGTTCCGTATGAAATACTAACTTTTTTCCTAGGCAAGCTATAGCAAAAATTCTTTTCGTTGTAGATTCTATATACACTTGGGATACTCCATACCGAGTTTCGTTCGATTTGGACAACTCCTCGACCTGACGAAATAGACCTATTTTTAAAATTCAATAATTGCAATTTAAACGAAATAAAGGCAACTTTCCGTATGAAAAACTAACTTTTTTCCTAGGCAAGGTATACCAAAAATTCTTTTTGTTTTACACTCTACCTACACAGGGGATACTCCATACCAAGTTTGGTTCAATTTGGACAACTTCTTGATCCGATAAAAAAGACCTATATTTAAAATTCCTTTTTCGAGAAATTCAAAAAGTTCCGTATGAAATACTAACTTTTTTCCTAGGCAAGCTATAGCAAAAATTCTTTTCGTTGTAGATTCTATATACACTTGGGATACTCCATACCGAGTTTCGTTCGATTTGGACAACTCCTCGACCTGACGAAATAGACCTATTTTTAAAATTCAATAATTGCAATTTAAACGAAATAAAGGCAACTTTCCGTATGAAAAACTAACTTTTTTCCTATGCAAGCTATACCAAAAACTCTTTTTGTTTTACACTCTACATACCCTGGGGATACTGCATACCGAGTTTGGTTCGATTTGAACAACTCCTTGACCCGATGAAATTTCTATATTTTTGAAAATAGAATAAGCGAAAAAGTCGAGATTTCCTATTGAGATACGAACTTTTTTTCTACGAAAGCTAAGCGGGCCATTCTTTTTGCATTACAACGTAAATGTTACTGGTAGTCTGGGATATCAATTTGGTTCACTTTGAAAAAGTCCTTGATCCGATAAAATTTCTCTATTTTTGAAAATAGAATAAGCGAAAAAGTCGAGAATTCCGATTGAGATACAAACTTTTTTCTAGGAACGTTAGGCGGACCATTCTTTTTGCATTACAACTTAAATGTTACTGGTAGTCTGGGATATCAATTTGGTTCACTTTGAAAAAGTCCTTGATCCGATAAAATTTCTCTATTTTTGAAAATAGAATAAGCGAAAAAGTCGAGAATTCCGATTGAGATACAAACCTTTTTTCTAGGAACGTTAGGCCGACCATTCTTTTTGCATTACAACCTAAATGTTACTGGTAGTCTGGGATATCAATTTGGTTGACTTTGAAAAAGTCCTTGACCCGATAAATTTTCTCTATTTTTGAAAATAGAATAAGCGAAAAAGTCGAGATTTCCGATTGAGATAAGAACTTTTTTTCTAGGAAAGCTAAGCTGGCCATTCTTTTTGCATTACAACGTAAATGTGACTGGTAGTCTGGGATATCAATTTGGTTCGCTTTGAAAAAGTCCTTGATACGATAAAATTTCTCTATTTTTAAAATTCAATAATCTCAAGTTATTCGAAATAATTGCACATTTCCGTATGAAAAACTGACTTTTCTCCTAGGCAAGCTATAGCAAAAATTCTTTCTGTTTTACACTCTCGATACCCTTGGGATACTCCATGCCAAGTTTGGTCTGATTTGGACAACTCCTTGACCCGATGAAATAGACCTATTTTCAAAATTCGCTATTTGCGAAATTCGCAAATTTCCGTATGAAAAACTAACTTTTTTCCTAGGCAAGCTATACCAAAAATTCTTTTTGTTTTACACTCTAGGTACCCATGGTATACTCAATACCCAGTTTGGTTTGATTTGAACAACTCCTTGACCCGATGAAAAATACTATATTTAAAAATTAAATAAACGAAATAATCGCAAAATTCCGTATGAAACACTAACTTTTTTCCTAGGCAAGCTATACCAAAAATTCTTTCTGTTTTAGACTCTACATACCCTGGGGATACTCCATACCGAGTTTGGTTCAATTTGGACAACTCTAAGATCTAATCAAAAAGACTTATTTTTAAAATTACTTATTCAAAATTATTCGGAAATAAGAGCAAATTTCCGTATGAAAAACTAACTTTTTTCCTAGGCAAGCTATACCAAAAATTCTTTTTGTTTTACACTCTACATACCCTCGGGATACTGCATACCGAGTTTGGTTCGATTTGAACAACTCCTTGACCCGACGAAAAATACTGTATTTAAAAAATAAGTATTTGAAATAATCGCAAATTTCCGTATGAAAAACTAACTTTTTTCCTAGGCAAGCTAAACCAGAAATTCTTTTTGTTTTACCTTCTACACACCCTGGGGATACTGCATACCGAGTTTGGTTCGATTTGGACAACTCTAAGACCGAATCAAAAAGACTTATTTTTAAAATTACTTATTCAAAATTATTCGGAAATAATAGCAAATTTCCGTATGAAAAACTAACTTTTTCCTAGGCAAGCTAAACAAAAAATTCTTTCTGTTTTACACTCTCGATACCCTTGGGATACTCCATGCCAAGTTTGGTCTGATTTGGACAACTCCTTGACCCGATGAAATAGACCTATTTTCAAAATTCGCTATTTGCGAAATTCGCAAATTTCCGTATGAAAAACTAACTTTTTTCCTAGGCAAGCTATACCAAAAATTCTTTTTGTTTTACACTCTACATACCCTCGGGATACTCCATGCCGAGTTTGGTTTGATTTGAACAACTGCTTGACCTTATCAAAAAGACCTATTTTTAAAAATTATTTAAAATTAATTATTCGAATTAATCGGAAATTAACTTACCAAAAACTAACTTTTTTCCTACGCAAGCTATAGCAAAAATTCTTTTTGTTTTATAATCTACGTACACAGGGGATACTCCATACCAACTTTGGTTAGATTTGGACAACTCCTTGACCCGATGAAATTTCTATATTTTTGAAAATAGAATAAGCGAAAAAGTCGAGATTTCCGATTGAGATACGAACTTTTTTTCTAGGAAAGCTAAGCGGGCCATTCTTTTTGCATTACAACGTAAATGTTACTGGTAGTCTGGGATATCAATTTGGTTCACTTTGAAAAAGTCCTTGATCCGATAAAATTTCTCTATTTTTGAAAATAGAATAAGCGAAAAAGTCGAGATTTCCGATTGAAAACCGAACTTTTTCCTAGGCAAGCTATAACAAACATTCTTTCTGTTTTACACTCTAGATACACATGGGATACTCTATACCGAGTTTGGTTCAATTTCAAGGAGTTTTTGACCATACGAAAAAGGCCTATTTTAAAAATTCGTTATTCGGAATAATCGCAAATTTCCGTATGATAAACTAACTTTTTTCCTATACAAGCTATAGCAAAATTCTTTCTGTTTTAGACTCTACATAGCCTGTAGATACTGCATAGCAACTTTGATTAGATTTGGACAACTCCTTGACCCGATCAAAAAGACCTTTTTTTAAAATTCCTTTTTCGAGAAAATCAAAAAGTTCCGTATGAAAAACTAACTTTTTTCCTAGGCAAGCTATACCAAAAACTATTTCCGTTTCACCTTCTAACTACACATGGGATACTCCATACCGGTTTTGGTTTGATTTGAACAACTCTAAGACCTATTCAAAAAGAGCTTTTTCTAAAATTACTTATTCAAAATTATACGGAAATATTAGGAAATTTCCGTATGAAAAGTTAACTTTTTTCCTAGGCAAGCTCTAGCATAAATTCTTTTTGTTTTACAATCTAATTACCCATGGGATACTCGATAGCGAGTTTGGTTCGATTTGGACAACTCCTTGACCCGATGAAATTTCTATATTTTTCCAAATAGAATAAGCGAATAAGTCGAGATTTCCGATTGAAAAACGAACTTTTTTTCTGGGAACGTTAGGCGGACCATTCTTTTTGCATTACCACTTAAATAGTACTGGTAGTCTAATATATCAGTTTGGTTCACTTTGAACAACTCCTTGACCCGATGAAGTTTCTTTATTTTTCAAAATAGAATAAGCGAAAAAGTCGAAATTTCCGATTGAAATACGAACTTTTTCCTAGGCAAGCTCTAGCAAAAATTCTTTTTGTTTTACAATCTAATTACCCATGGGATACTCGATACCGAGTTTGGTTTGATTTGGACAACTCCTTGACCCGATGAAACTTCTATATTTTTGAAAACAGAATAAGCGAGCGAATAAGTCAAAATTTCCGATTGAAATACGAACTTTTTTCTAGGAACGTTAGGCGGACCATTCTTTTTGCATTGCAACCTGAATAGTACTGGTAGTCTGGGATATTGATTTGGTTCACTTTGAACAACTTCTTGACCCGATAAAAGAGACCTATTTTTAAAATTCAATAATCTTAATCTATTCGAAATCATCGCAGATTTCCGTATGAAAAACTAACTTTTTTCTAGGCAAGCTATACCAAAAATTCTTTTTGTTTTACAATCTAGTTACCCAAGGGATACTCGATGCCGAGTTTGGTTCGATTTGGACAACTCCTTGACCCGATGAAATAGACCTATTTTCAAAATTCGCTATTTGCGAAATTCGCAAATTTCCGTATGAAAAACTAACTTTTTTCCTAGGCAAGCTATACCAAAAATTCTTTTTGTTTTACACTCTACATACCCTGGGGATACTCCATGCCAAGTTTGGTCTGATTTGGACAACTCCTTGACCCGATGAAATAGACCTATTTTCAAAATTCGCTATTTGCGAAATTCGCAAATTTCCGTATGAAAAACTAACTTTTTTCCTAGGCAAGCTATACCAAAAATTCTTTTTGTTTTACACTCTACATACCCTGTGGATACTCCACGCCAAGTTTGGTCTGATTTGGACAACTCCTTGACCCGATGAAATAGACCTATTTTCAAAATTCGCTATTTGCGAAATTCGCAAATTTCCGTATGAAAAACTAACTTTTTTCCTAGGCAAGCTATACCAAAAATTCTTTTTGTTTTACACTCTACATACCCTGTGGATACTCCACGCCAAGTTTGGTCTGATTTGGACAACTCCTTGACCCGATGAAATAGACCTATTTTCAAAATTCGCTATTTGCGAAATTCGCAAATTTCCGTATGAAAAACTAACTTTTTTCCTAGGCAAGCTATACCAAAAATTCTTTTTGTTTTACACTCTACATACCCTGTGGATACTCCACGCCAAGTTTGGTCTGATTTGGACAACTCCTTGACCCGATGAAATAGACCTATTTTCAAAATTCGCTATTTGCGAAATTCGCAAATTTCCGTATAAAAAACTAACTTTTTTCCTAGCCAAACTATACCAAAAATTCTTTTTGTTTTACACTCTACATACCCTGTGGATACTCCACGCCAAGTTTGGTCTGATTTGGACAACTCCTTGACCCGATGAAATAGACCTATTTTCAAAATTCGCTATTTGCGAAATTCGCAAATTTCCGTATGAAAAACTAACTTTTTTCCTAGGCAAGCTATACCAAAAATTCTTTTTGTTTTACACTCTACATACCCTGTGGATACTCCACGCCAAGTTTGGTCTGATTTGGACAACTCCTTGACCCGATGAAATAGACCTATTTTCAAAATTCGCTATTTGCGAAATTCGCAAATTTCCGTATGAAAAACTAACTTTTTTCCTAGGCAAGCTATACCAAAAATTCTTTTTGTTTTACACTCTACATACCCTGGGGATACTCGATGCCAAGTTTGGTCTGATTTGGACAACTCCTTGACCCGACGAAATAGACCTATTTTTAAAATTCAATAATTGCAATTTAAACGAAATAATCGCAACTTTCCGTATGAAAAACTAACTTTTTTCCTACGCAAGCTATAGCAAAAAATCTTTTTGTTTTACACTCTACATACCCTGGGGATACTCCATGCCAAGTTTGGTTCACTTTGGACAACTCTATTACCTAATCAAAAACACTTATTTCTAAAATTACTTATTCAAAATTATACGGAAATAAAAAGAAATTTCCGTATGAAAAGCTAACTTTTTCCCTAGCCAAGCTATACCGAAAAAACCTTTCTGTTTAACGGTTAACATACCCTGGGGATACTCCATACCTAATTTGGTTCGATTTGAACAACTTCTTGATCCGATAAAAAAGACCTATTTTTAAAATTCCTTTTTCGAGAAATTCAAAAAGTTCCGTATGAAAAACTAACTTTTTTCCTAGGCTAGCTATACCAAAATTATTTCAGTTTCACCTTCTAACTGCACATCGGATACTTCATACCGAGTTTGGTTTGATTTGGACAACTCTATGATCTTATCAAAAAGGCCAATTAAAAATTATTTAAAATTAATTATTCGAATTAATCGGAAATTAACGTACGAAAAACTAACGTTTTTCCTTTGCAAGCTGCATCAAAAACTCTTTTCGTTTTGCACTCTGTATACAAGTGCTATAATGTACAACAACCTTTTGACCTTATTGAATTTGCCCATAATAGAAACACAGAAGTCCGAAAAACCATGCCCCGCAAAATAATCTATTGAAAAATTTGTTAGGAAAGAACAAACACGCTATAAATCGAAACTAACAAAGGACTAAAAATTTTTTGGGCTCCTTAGTTGTGCTCGAAGTGGCTGAGCATTGTAATCAGATAGGAGACTTCATTAAATTTAAAATAGAAGAGTTTATATTTAATGGCCGTCAAAACTATTTCCATTTTCTCCTCTGTATCTTCCACAACGAAACCAAAAGGAACAAAATTTTGCTCTTGCATTGTAACTAATTTCAGTTTCTTGACAAATCGGAGTTTTCGAAGCACACAACGTTCCACATCTCCACGAAAAAAGAAGAGAATTTCGCCGACAAAATACTCGTCGCCACTTAGGTCGTCGTCAATTGAGACACAAACAAACTTATCAGCAACACATCCTCGTCCGTAGGCCGCCGATGATAAGAAAAAATTTCCAATTTTACGACAAAACAGTTTCAAATTTGGATTTTCTGTGCGAAACTTTCTTGTCTCAGTGTTTTCTACAAATCCGTAACATTCATCTAGTTTTTTCTTCTCGTTAAAAGTTGTGAGCATTTCAGCCAGACAGTCGTCTTCTACAGTCATTTTCGCGATCATTTTTGCTCTCACAAATCTTCGTACTAGGAGCTGACACTGGTTTACGGTTCCTGTGAGTGGTGCAATCAAAAGTCTGTTGGCCGACTCAAACATGGCAGCAGATGCGGTGAACAATGGTCCTATATTTTTCGCCTGCCATCCTAGATGCCGGAGTAGATGAAAATTTATCGACTCCATCTTATTTGTTTTCTCCGACATGCTGATGCAGAATTCTGACAGCAGTTTATCACAAAAGTTAGCATTCTCGTTAGATTCAAAAAGTTCACGAAGAGCAAAAACCAATTTTTTGAGATCCACTGCGTCACTTCTTCGTTCTTCACCATGCAAATACGGAGGGAAAATTATGGCTGACAAATAAAACAACAAAAACTTCACTTCCTTTGCTTTGAAGCTGGCTAAGGCTTCGAGACTTCTGACGTTATTTTTGAACTCTTTCGGTAAGTCAACGTACTCGAGGAACGAATTAATTTCAGCTTTATGATCTGCATCCATTTTATTATAATGATGTTGAAGAAGATCTTTTGCTACACCAAGAAAAATTTGGTGCATTGGGTCAATTGGAGACGAAAGGGGTTGATTTGAAATTACATCAAAAGCTTTGCTTCTACCTTTCACGCCATGAGTTTTGAATTCGCAGTCCTCTTTTGGTCCCAACTCCGCTCCTAATTTATCAATGCTTCCATTCTCTAGCTCTTGTATGTTTCTCATATGCGAATCGAATGAGCGCATTTCAAAAGAGTGATCATGAGGGTATCGATGTGTGTATGCTAGATGAATTCCTCTCTGTGTGCATAAAGTGCAACCATAGTAACCATTGAACTGCTTCATTTTGAGTACTTTGGATTTTGCAATCAGATCAGTTACTAACAAGATTGGCTCAAATGTAATTGTCAATTCTTGTTCATTGAAAGTGAGCTTCTCCGAAACAGACAACTCGTTTTGTATATGCTCAAAAAAAACATCAAAATCTGGATAGCCTGAACCAACAAACAGCGCTCCTAGTACAAGATTTTTAAAAAGTTGTCGCGGCTTAGGTGGTAGATCAGCAATAGCAAAGAACAGCGGCCACGCCGAGGTTGTCGGAGTCTTGCAAACAGCAGCTCCATCTGTGTTTACAATTAACCTCACAATCACCTCCCTTTGATCATTCATGGCAAATTTTGGCATTAGAATATCGCGCGTGGTAAGTTTCTTTTCAGCGTACTCAAACATTTCGGAAAGAGAAGTCTTCACAATATCGACAAGCAACGAGCGAAAATTTATTAAAATCAGCTCCCCTTTCTCAACCAACGTCCTGTCACACTGATAAGAGCTGCAGAAGTCTTCAAATTGTTTTTTAACTGCCCACGGCGAAACAGATTGACCGTCAAAGAGTAGCTGATCACGCTTCAAGAGATCGTTCAAAAGCGCATCAGAAGCATTATGGACCGAAACAATAGCCAAAAGCGAGGCTTTCAAATTTTCCACAGAAACACCTGATACTTGATGCAAAAGCCCATTTGAATCATTACGTTCATACGACACAATTTCATCACCACTATCGTTAAAACTGTGGTTGCTGAACAGATCAAGTGCCGTTTTGCTCTGAAAATGGTCAGAAGGCAAGCTAATAACGGTGCTACTAACTCCATCTGATGAATCATTGCATTCTGGACTTCCAAATCTTGCTAAATCATCTCCGTCACAGGCGGGGCCACAGTTGAGAGGAATTGAGCTTGTCTCCGAAACAACACTGGCATTTGAATCTTCGCTATAGAACTTGATAAGGTCAGTGAGCAATGAGGAACGCACATCCCTTGCATTTACTTTTATTCTGGGAATCACTGTTCGTTTTCGTTTTGAGGGCTTCATACCTACTTCGCTCATTTTATCTTCTGACTCCTCTGCTTCTATACCGTGCTCGGATACATGTCCACAGAGACAAAACTTATTATTTTCTCCAAAAAAATCTTCATTGTAATAAGTAGTCAGTTCTTCGCCCGGCTTGATTTCACGAATCGCTCGCAGTCGTACGCACTCTCTGCCTTTGAAGCCACCACTCATGTAGTAATCGCAGTTTGGGACACACGAGTGATTTGCCCACCTTGCGACGCCAACTAACAATTTATCGCCTTCCATAAGGGACCAGTCATCAATCACACGATCTTTTGGTTTTTTTGCCAGCAAGCCTACAGCACATTTGATTTCACCTTTTTTGATTACTTTTCCACTGCGATTCACCAAACAGTACCCGCCGAAATTGTCAGCTTCGATACGAAAACCTTCAGTGAGAGCACATTTGTAAATTTCTTCCATATCCTGACTCAGCTTTTTGAAATCTCTGTCAGAATCAATCAAATTCATGTAACTTTCTTGGGACATCAATTCTGTGAGCAAATGTATTTCATTGGCCGTTTTTTGAACATAACGCTCAGCGACAAAACCTTCAATTTGGGCCAATTTTTCGCAATTATCCATTTCATCTTAAATTAAAAATTACATTGAGAAACACAATTTCTTGAGAAGCTATTGCAATATGAATATGAGACAGGGAAAAAAGTCCGACTTCAAAAATTCTTTCAGTTCTAGCACAAAAAAATCGACATAAACGGGAGTAATTTTGATAACTGCATGCTAAAGCTGCATGATGAGAGAACACATAGCCACCGATGAATTAAATCAAACCAATCGTTAAATCAGAAGGAAAATCTAAGCAAGAACTAGACAAATGACTTCATTTACAAATCAAAATCCACAAAATGAATCAATTTTGTCATAACTAACAACAATTAGAGTTACAACTAACTTCGCCGTAAAATTTAGGCAAAAACTAGACAAATGTTCTGTTTCTTTGTAACCACTGTCATGATAAGTTTAAATCAAATGTCAAGTTTAAATATAGCTAACTTAGAGGTCTAACTGAAACCTTTCCTCTTGGCTATAAAGGTTTTACAAAAAAGCTATTGTTATTTCATTCCGCCTGATTGTTCGCAGTCGTCGGCGTCTCTGATACTTCTTGCCTATGTTCAACAACCTCAGCATTTTTCAGATAGCTTTTCCTCTCCCTTCCTGATTGGTTTGCAGAATCTCTCGCCTTCCTCAGTGCCATTCGAGGTGTCAAAGGATACTTTTGCTTCACGACGTCTAAACAAGAGAAAACTCTCTGCATGAGTAATAATTTTTAAGAATAGAAGACCGATGCTAACTTATTGCAATTTTTCTAGAACTATTTTTTGAAGAGTGAGATCAACAGAAAAGTACAAAAACCTTCAAACAATTCTCGTTTTTCGAGAGGCGCTTCTGTACGTGTGCCTGAGCTCTGACTGTACATCATCTGATCAACCAAGCCGTCAACTCCAAAAATTTTTCTGCCCAAACAACGGCCAAGTTGAGATGGATAGCAGTTTGCCACATGGGTCTTCATCAGATCTTCTCCCTCGAATTCAACTCTATGAACTGGGTAGGCGGCCCTCAAATCTGGATTCTCGTCAATGCTTTGAAACCCAAACTTTTGAAGAATGGAGATTTCCTGAACGTCTTCGAGCTGAAATAAAACAGCTTGGAAAAAATGTTTTGTTTGATTGAAAAAAATTCAAACCAACCGTATCATCAAGCTCGCCCAGAATTTTGCGTCGTTTCTTGTCATGCTTTGCCTTAATTCCAACCCCCACTTGTTGTGCACAGTTCATTCTCTCGTCGTGACCTTTCAAGAAGTCTTCGAACTCTTTGCACATGGAAGTTGAGCAGCTCTAGAAATTAAAAAAAGTATTGAGAGAGCAAAGTTTTGGACACTTTATAATAAAAAAAATTTATAATGTCAGCCAATGGTTTGATAACTTTTTCCAATTAAGGGATTGAACAATGAAAGCAAAAACTTACGCCATTTTTCAACAACAAAACAACAAACCTCCGATTTGTCAGCAGCCGTTGTCGCCTTTGGCAAAAAAAGAAGTGACCGTGTCTCTTTGTTTGGTTCTGCGACTGCTTTTGTGGGGCAAACACTTTTTTCTGTTACTTTTGCTCTGGCTTTTGCGGGACCAAGACTTTTTTCTGGGCACGTTTGAGGCATCTCTTTTTGCGTAGCTTCAGTCGGTTCGGGAGACGAGAAAAGCAGATCAGGTGAGTCAACGACATGAGTAGCTGCAGGTTGAGTTGCGCTTGTTGTTCCTGGCCCCTCCCAGAGAAAGGGGGGTCGCTGTCCTTTCTTATAAATTTCGGCCGCTTGCTTCTTGTATTCGCGCACTCTCTCGGCCGGCCCTCTACCCAAATACAGCATTCTGCGAGGATCGCGGTTGTGTCTTATGAATTCGTACTCTCCAGGTTGTAAGGCGAGCTTCGCTTCGTCAGAATAACCTCTGGGCCAAGCAATACTATTGAGACCCGTCGATACACAAGCTTTTTCGTATATGAAAACAAACAACGTATTTCTATGCTCATGACGAATGCTGCGTTCAACTTGTGTTTCCGGGTCCGTCTCAAAGCTGGGAATTTTTACTTGCCTCTTAGGGCGATCGCTGGAATTGGCCATAGATCTGAAAGACAGATTGAAAATTATTCACATCGAAGCAAGTCAAATAGTTGAGTACAAACAAGTAGAATCAAAGAAAACAAGATTGAAAGTCATTATGTTTCTTGTGGGTTCATCATTGAAACTACACACTATCTCATAAAACAAATTTGGAAGCTTTGATTCAGTTTAAAGCATTAGAAATCTAAACTAACTCATAAATTTAACTGCTGCATCTGAGTCCTGTTGCATCTGACAGTTATAGAATTAAAAGAAGTACATACAAGTAAAGTATACTCTTAGCACCTTGAATGAGCTATGGATCTGGAACAAAGTGAGTGAACTCAATAAATCTACGTTTATGCATTTTCTTGGTTGGCTTTTTTTCCCCGATACAAATCTTTCTTCTTATTCTTAGCTTCTTCGCTGTACTTGCCTTTACCTTCTAACCTCTGCTTCGCATTTAATCCAGCTTTATTGGCCGCTTTCTTGGCTTGTTTTCTGGCATCGGGGAATGATGAGCTCGGAAACTTTCTCTCAACTGATCCTAAAATTGAGACTTGTTAAACGTTAACTTACTAAAGGGAGTTCACGGGATTTTGGGAAAACGTCAAACACCTTTCAGAAACAAGAAATTTTCTAACTCACGAAAAAATTTTAGCAGGGACTCCTTTGATGCACACTTTCTTCCATCTGTCAGGCTCTTTGTGGGTAGAATCATTTCGTACGCCAGTCCATCAACTCCGTAAATCCACTTACGAAGTGCCAGTCCGTATTCGGAGGGTTTGTGTCCACTGTAGACATGGTCTAGATTTTTCCCGTTCAGACCAAACTGCACAGGAGGTTTCTTCTCCACAAACCGAAAGACTGTGTGCTCATCAAGATCGTCGTGGTTATCCGTTTGATCCTCGTCTGGGTTATCTTCAACGTTACCAGTTTCTTCCGGAAGTTCCGCAATCTCGTCAATACTTGCAAGCGCGCTGGTGACCTTCAAGAGAACAAACTTTTTAAAATGATAATGTAAGTTAAGTTGTCAAATTAGACTAACGTAATTATTGAAGTTGCGCTTCACGGATAGCAAATCATCGACGGCCTGACTTGTTGAGCCTCGCAGAAGGTCGACCAAGTCATGCATCCGTTTCTCATTCTCTAGCAAAACTTCAGTCATTCCTTTATGTTTTGCACAACACTAAAAAGAAACAATCATTAGTGCTTTAGCCGACTAGGATTTCAATGATGCAAGTAAAAGATAATCATACCGAGACAATAGTTCCCTTCGCAATCTTTGACGAAGATTGTGGATTCAAGCAATTGCCGCTGGATACTTCCGAAGCTGCTGGGCAAATTTCCACAGTCACAGGTTCCACAGCTTTGAGAGGCTTTGTAATTCGCTTTAACTCTTCTAGCTCGCTTGAAAAATCATCAATACCTTGCAGCACAATTGAGTAACCACACAATTTACCATCCCTGTTAAGCATTATGTTACTACCCGCTTCCAGCTTCACTTTCTCGAAATAGCTTAAACAGCCCCACATATCTGAATCTGCGTCAATAATTCGAACGTCATCCTTCTGATTACTCATAATTAACCAGTTGAGTTTAGCAGCAGACATTTTCAAGACCTGAAAAAATTTAGAAGATTGAGATCAAACAGAAAATCATTGGAACGTAAACCGCACAATTAAATCAAGATTGTCATTCTGAGGAGAAAACTGATTGATAGACACAACTATAAATGAAACTGTTAAATCTGATTCCAGTAATCAATATGTACGAACTGTTCAGCTAAATCTGATTCCAGTAATCAATATGTACGACCTGTTTAGCTAAGTTAACGAAATTACAGTTTAACCTCAGCCGAAAAAACAGCCATTCTCAACTGGGCTTAAGTCTTCAGAATGCACTGAGACTGTATCAGAGCTCGAGTCACCAGTCAAGTCTATCACTTCTGCATTTGCTTTTTCAAGTTCTTTCACTCTCTTTGTGAGCTCTTCTAGTTTCTTTTTGAGTTCCTCCATCTCACGCAACAATTTATTTTCAAAACTTGTTTGGTCATGTCGAACATTACCATCTTCCCTCAACGACGGAGTCTTGCAATGAACGCCTTTCTCATTTACAACAATTTCATACTGTCTCATCTTTACAACTGAAAAAATTCCCAAGTTGATGTGTACGTTCAAAACGAAAATCAATTATACCTGGGAAACATAACCCAAACTCTAGGCATTTTAGACTCCTTAGACACAGCAGACCTCTGACAGTGACCCTTACTTGATTTTAACAACATCTCGGCCCGATGAAAATTAATTATTTAAAAAAGACCTGTTTTAAAACTCAATAATCGCAAATTATTCGAAATAATCGCAAATTTCCGTATGAAATACTAACTTTTTTCCCAGGCGAATAGTAAGAAAAATACTTTCTGTTTTACACTCTAGGTACCCATGGTATACTCCTCCATACCCAGTTTGGTTGAATTTGAACAACTCCTTGACCCGATGAAAAAGACCTATTTTCAAAAAATGTTTAAAATTAACTATTCGAATTAATCGAAATTTCCGTACGATAAACTAAATTTTTTTTCCTACAAAAGCTATACCAAAAAATTCTTTCTGTTTTACAATCTATTTATACATGGGATACTCAATACCGAGTTTGGTTTGATTTGAATAACTTTTTGACATAATGAAAAAGACCTATTTTTAAAATTCCTCATTCGCGAAAATCGCAAATTTCCGTATGAAATACTAACTTTTTTCCTAGACAAGCTATAGCAAAAATTCTTTTCGTTGTAGATTCTATATACAATAGGGATACTCCATGCCGAGTTTGGTTCGATTTGAACAACTCCTTGATCCGACGAAATAGACCAATTTTTAAAATTGAATAATTGCAATTTAAACGAAATAATCGCAACTTTCCGTATGAAAAAATAACTTTTCTCCTAGGCAAGCTGTATCAAAAATTCTTTTTTTCCTACGCTCTACCTACACAGGGGATACTCCATGCCCAGTTTGGTCTGATTTGGACAACTCCTTGACCCGATGAAATAGATCTATTTTCAAAATTCGTTATTCTCGAAAATCGCAAATTTCCGTATGAAAAACTAACTTTTTTTGTAGGAACGTTAGGCTGACCATTTCTTTTGCATAACAACCCAAATAGTTCTGGTAGTCTGGGATATCAATTTGGTTGACTTTGAAAAAGTCCTTGATCCGATAAAATTTCTCTATTTTTGAAAATAGAATAAGCGAAAAAGTCGAGAATTCCGATTGAGATAAAAACTTTTTTTCTAGGAACGTTAGGCGGACCATTCTTTTTGCATTACAACCTAAATGTTACTGGTAGTCTGAGATATCAATTTGGTCGACTTTGAAAAAGTCCTTGATCCGATGAAATTTTATATTTTTGAAAATAGAATAAGCGAATAAGTCATTATTTCCGTATGAAAAACTAACTTTTTTCCTAGGCAAGCTATAGCAAAAACTCTTTTTGTTTCAGACTCTACATATACAGGGGATACTCCATACCAAGTTTGGTTCGATTTGGACGACTCCTTGACCCGACGAAATAGACCTATTTTTAAAATTCAATAATTGCAATTTAAACGAAATAATCGCAACTTTCCGTATGAAAAACTAACTTTTTTCCTACGCAAGCTATAGCAAAAAATCTTTTTGTTTTACACTCTACCTACACAGGGGATACTCCATACCAAGTTTGGTTCAATTTGGACAACTTCTTGATCCGATAAAAAAGACCTATATTTAAAATTCGTTATTTGCGAAATTCGCAAATTTCCGTATGAAAAACTAACTTTTTTCCTAGGCAAGCTATACCAAAAATTCTTTTCGTTTTACACTCTAGATACACATGGGATACTCCATACCGAGTTTGGTTCGATTTGGACAACTCCTTGACCCGACGAAAAAGACCTATTTTTAAAATTCGTTATTTGCGAAATTCGCAAATTTCCGTATGAAAAACTAACTTTTTTCCTAGGCAAGCTATTACAAAAAATTCTTTTCGTTTTACACTCTAGATACACATGGGATACTCCATACCGAGTTTGGTTCGATTTGGACAACTCCTTGACCCGACGAAAAAGACCTATTTTTAAAATTCGTAATTTGCGAAATTCGCAAATTTCCGTATGAAAAACTAACTTTTTTCCTAGGCAAGCTATACCAAAAATTCTTTTTGTTTTACACTCTATATACACATGGGATACTCCATACCGAGTTTGGTTCGATTTGAATAACTCCTTGACCCGACGAAATTTCTATATTTTTGAAAATAGAATAAGCGAAAAAGTCGAGATTTCCGATTGAGATACGAACTTTTTTTCTAGGACAGTTAGACCGACCATTCTTTTTGCATTACAACCTAAATAGTACTGGTAGTCTGGGATATCAATTTAGTTCACTTTGAACAACTCCTTGACCCGATAAATTTTCTCTATTTTTGAAAATAGAATAAGCGAAAAAGTCGAGATTTCCGATTGAGATACGAACTTTTTTTCTAGGACAGTTAGACCGACCATTCTTTTTGCATTACAACCTAAATAGTACTGGTAGTCTGGGATATCAATTTGGTTCGCTTTGAAAAAGTCCTTGACCCGATAAATTTTCTCTATTTTTGAAAATAGAATAAGCGAAAAAGTCGAGATTTCCGATTGAGATACGAACTTTTTTTCTAGGACAGTTAGACCGACCATTCTTTTTGCATTACAACCTAAATAGTACTGGTAGTCTGGGATATCAATTTGGTTCACTTTGAACAACTCCTTGACCCGATAAATTTTCTCTATTTTTGAAAATAGAATAAGCGAAAAAGTCGAGATTTCCGATTGAGATACGAACTTTTTTTCTAGGACAGTTAGACCGACCATTCTTTTTGCATTACAACCTAAATAGTACTGGTAGTCTGGGATATCAATTTGGTTCGCTTTGAAAAAGTCCTTCACCCGATAAATTTTCTCTATTTTTGAAAATAGAACATTGCCAACACATATAACTTACCTGTAGAGAGGCGAAATACAACTTGCGTTGAAATTACATATTTCACATGATCTCGAGGTGGGAAATATGGTGGTAGTTGTTTTAGTTGTGGTGGTAGTTGTTTTAGTTATGTGTTTTAGTTGTTATATATCCAGCCTCGCGGGGCGGAGGCCCGGGCTTATTTCAAAGGGCAATTTCTCAGAGATTACTGAACCGATTCTTGAAAATGAAGGTGTTTTGGAATCAGGAAGAAAAGGGCTATCATCTGGAACATAAAAAAGTTCGGAAAAACAGTTTTTAAATTTTGATGATTCTGACCCCTTGGTCGAAAACAGCTCATTTTCGACATTCTTCAGATAAAGCAAAAAAACAACACCTTCGGTCACAGATAACATTGCAACAATATACATGACCGTAACGCAAATTAGCCAAGCTTTATTTTAAGCTATAGAACGCTCTCTAACTCTATCTATGCTCGAAGTTATTAACAAAAACAATTTTGAAAATTCGAATTTTTTCGAAATTTCGACCTCAAGTACGTTGTACTCTTTGACCAATTTCTCAAAAAATTTTACGTTTTTTTAGATTAAAATTGGTTTAGTCACAAAGCTGCGATACTAAGCTGCACGATGCGTACTTGAAATCATAGTTTCGAAGTACATACACAATTTTAAAACTGGACTCATTGTGAAAAAAGGCATTTTTTTCACTTTTCTTCCAATTCCTTGCAATTTTTTTAACCCTTTCTTTCGAAAACGATAGTCTTTGTATACATATCTAAAAAGATGAGTTTCTAAGCAGTATAACAAGCATATATATGCCAGATAAAAATTCTGTAATGGTAAAATACGTTGACAAATTTTAAAATTCACCCAAAAAAAAATTGAAAAGTTTCAAAAACTTCTTCCAATTTTCATGCGTAAAAGATACTTTAAAGACCCTTTCTTTTCGCGCAACCTTTCTTTCACGCCTGATCTTTTGAAAACCATGACAGATTTTAAGTGCGGAGTCCCTTAAAAACAATAAATTTAATGTTTTTTCTGTTAGTACAGTGAAAAAAACTATTACATTTTGAGAACCAATGCAAATTTTTTCACCGAAGAATGTTTTCAAAGCAGGCAGGCTATATTTTTATTTTGATTTGCCTTAAACACACAATTTGAACCTTTCGTATCATATTAGCTTTAATCTGAACAACACTTTGACCCGGTCACAAAAACTGACCGCACTCGATGAGGCTTAACTTTTTCGATCACCGAAGATTGTTTTGGACACCAAATCGTCAATTTTACTCCAATTGTGCTCATTTTTGGTTGGCAGGCTCCACTTTAGCCATAATTGGTGATGAAGTTAAACAATTGGTCTGACCGAACCATTTTGGGCAAGTTTTAATCTATTTCCAAAAAAAAGTATCCGAAATTTTTTGACCACCGATCATTGTTTTGGTGACCAAATCGTCAATTTCAGTCCAGTTGTGCTCATTTTTGGTGGGCAGGCTCCACCTTAGCCATAATTGGTGATGAAATTAAACAATTGGTCTGACCGAACCATATTGAGTTAGTTTTAATTTATTTCCAAAAAAAAGTATCCGAAATTTTTTGACGACCGATCATTGTTTTGATGACCAGATCGTCAATTTCAGTCCAATTGTGCTCATTTTTGGTGGGCATGCTGCACTTTAGCCATAATTGGGGATAAAATAAAAAAATTGGACTCAGGGAACCATTTTGGTTAAGTTTTCAATTATTTCCAAAAAAGTATCCGCGCTCGATGAGGCTTAACTTTTTCGATCACCGAACATTGTTTTGAACACAGAATCGTCAATTTTACTCCAATTGTGCTCATTTTTGGTGGGTATCCTCCACTTTAGTCAAAATTAGTGATGAAATTAAACAATTGGTCTGACCGAACCATTTTGAACAAGTTTTAATCTATTTCCAAAAAAAGAATCCGAAATTTTTTGACCACCGATCATTGTTTCAGTGACCAAATCGACAATTTCAGTCCAATTGTGCTCTTTTTTGGTGGGCAGGCTCCATTTTAGCCATCATTGGTGATGAATTTAAACAATTGGTCTGACCGAACCATTTTGAACTAGTTTTAATCTATTTCCAAAAAAAGAATCCGAAATTTTTTGACCACCGATCATTGTTTCAGTGACCAAATCGACAATTTCAGTCCAATTGTGCTCTTTTTTGGTGGGCAGGCTCCATTTTAGCCATCATTGGTGATGAATTTAAACAATTGGTCTGACCGAACCATTTTGAACTAGTTTTAATCTATTTCCAAAAAAAAAATCCGAAATTTTTTGACCACCGATCATTGTTTTGATGACCAAATCGTCAATTTCAGTCCATTTTGGCTCATTTTTGGTGGGCAGGCTCCACTTTAGCTATAATTGGGGATAAAATAAAAAAAAAGGACTCAGGGAACCATTTTGGTTAAGTTTTCAATTATTTCCAAAAAAGTATCCGCGCTCGATGAGGCTTAACTTTTTCGATCACCGAACATTGTTTTGGACACAGAATTGTCAATTTTACTCCAATTGTGCTCATTTTTGGTTGGTATCCTCCACTTCAGCCGTAATTGGTGATGAAATTAAACAATTGGTCTGACCGAACCATTTTGAACTAGTTTTAATCTATTTCCAAAAAAAAGTATCCGAAACTTTTTGACCACCGATCATTGTTTTGATGACCAAATCGTCAATTTCAATCCATTTTGGCTCATTTTCGGTGGGCAGGCTCCACTTTAGCCATAATTGGGGATAAAATAAAAAAAATTGGACTCAGGGAACCATTTTGGTTAAGTTTTTAATTATTTCCAAAAAAGTATCCGCGCTCGATGAGGCTTAACTTTTTCGATCACCGAACATTGTTTTGGACACAGAATTGTGAATTTTACTCCAATTGTGCTCATTTTTGGTTGGTATCCTCCACTTCAGCCATAATTGGTGATGCAATTAAACAATTGGTCTGACCGAACCATATTGAGTTAGTTTTAATTTATTTCCAAAAAAAATTATCCGAAATTTTTTGATGACCGATCATTGTTTTGATGACCAAATCGTCAATTTCAGTCCAATTGTGCTCATTTTGGTGGGCAGGCTGCACTTTAGCCATAATTGGGGATAAAATAAAAAAATTGGACTCAGGGAACCATTTTGGTTAAGTTTTCAATTATTTCCAAAAAAGTATCCGCGCTCGATGAGGCTTAACTTTTTCGATCACCGAACATTGTTTTGGACACAGAATCGTCAATTTCAGTACAATAGTACAGATTAAATGCTCAGTTGGCGTATAGCTGTCATTTGACCACGGGGGGTCAATTCTTTGCTGCATCATATAGAAAAAAATGATCCAAAAATAAAATTTTTCGATAATTTCACTACTTTTGTCTCCTTTCAACACTTTCCAGTTCCACTTGCATCTAACTATTTTTTGAAGAATTGCAGGTATAATTTGAAAAAAGATTATAGTAAAATATCAAAAACCAAGGTTGGGGGGTCAATTATTCGCTGCATCATATAGAGAAAAATGATCCAAATATAAAATTTTTTCCATAATTTCACTAAATTTGTCTCCTTTCAACACATTTTTCAGTTTCAGTTGCACCCAACAAATTTTTTTGAAAAATTTCAAGCATAATTTGAAAGGGGATAACAGGAAGATTCCAAAAACCTAGTGTGGGAGGTCGGTTTTCAGACAAATGAAATGCAAATATCATTTTTTATATTATTTTTAAATCATTTTTTTCTCTAAGACGGAGCGAAATTTCGACCACCAAACTAGGTTTTAGAGTTCTTGCTGTAATCTACTTTCAAATTACTCTTAAAGGTTTGCAAAAATTTCAGTTGGATGCAAGTGAAACTGGAAAGTGTTGAAGGGAGACAAAAGTAGTGCAAATATCAAAAATTTTTTCTTAAATCAGTTCTTCTATATAGTACTGAGCGAAAAATCGAACATCCCAACCTAGGTTGGAGGGGTCGGTTTTTCCCTCAATTTTATAGAAAAAGTGATTGAAAATCAAGTTTTTTGATAAACCTTAAACATATGGATTTGTGGAATTTTGGAACCCTCTCTGTCTTCATCTTCAAGGAATAGCACTGCACCCCAGGATGTAATTTTTTTTCGGTCTGGTGAACGCACGAAAGTCTGGACATGAACGCACGATGGTCTGGATTTGAACGCACGATGGTCTGGACATGAACGCACGATGGTCTGGACATGAACGCACGAAAAATTTGGCGTTGAACGCACGAATTTGAGTTGGAGCGCACGATGGTCTGGACAAGAACGCACGAAAGTCTGGACATATACTGTTTCGGTCTGGGATGGTCTGGACATATTTGTCTTCGAACGCACGAAAAACGCACGAAAAATTTGGAACGCACGAAAGTCTGGACATATCCACTTTCCGTCTGGGACGGTCTGGACATAGGCACTTTGAGTCTGGGACGGTCTGGACATAGGCACTTTCCGTCTGGACCTGTCTGGACATATCTGGTTTCGGTCTGGGACCTCAGCCTGGGTACTATAGTAGGACGTATTAAGGTTCAGTACTGAATTTGCTTGGCCCTCGAGTCCAGAAGATATTATTGGTGTTTGAACGCACATGGAAACGAAGTGGCTATTGGGATTAGATCAAATTATGGGAGAGACAGTGTGTACAAATGGGAGTGTGTTTACATTTATAGAGATGAGAAATGTTTTCAAAGAGTGAGGTTGGATATTTGGAGAGATGAAAGTGCTTGGCATTCGTGTTACATTGGGAGTCATTTGATATTGCAGACAGGAGGGAATACTATTGCAGTTGTGGCATTGGGTGATGATAATGGCTATATGGGAAGGAACAGGCTTGATAGCAAAAGTAGCAAGAAAGATACTCCCAGCGGACACAAGATGAATTTAACTGAAGAGAATAAAGAGAAAGAGAGGAGAGAGAAGGAAAAGAATTCTGAAAGTGATCAAATAGAAGAGAGTGGAGGAGAGACTAGCATTAAACACATCATTCTGCTAGATACGCTGGATATATGTGAACTGGTGTGGGCCAGAAAAGATGATGACAAAGAGGAGGATCAGAATGAAGTAGGGGAAAGGACGAAGAGGAGAAGGGAGAATGTTGACTGGTATCTGTTTGTGGGCGATGACCCAGACAGAGGAAGAAATAAGTGTTCAGTCTATGAGTTGGATATGGACAGAGTGAAGAACGGAGACATGCTGAATGACAGGAAGGAACTTGAAATAGATTCCATGTTCCCAAAGTGTCTCATAGACAATTCCACTTTGTTTGCAATGCAACAACACCCGTTTAATGGAAAGCCAAGTATTGTTTCATTCAAATTCAACTGAGTTATGACATTATGATAGTGTTCTTCACGTCTACAAACATTATCTCCCCACATCTCAAAGTGTTGACATATCATTTTTCACAATTAACCACATGCCATAGAACTCATTTCAAACTGGAACTGATAAACTAAATTGACCTTGTATATATATGATTTATGCCTTTGTCCAGACAAAACAGTTTCAGGCGAAACAGTCCCGAATATTTATTAATACGATTATTAAGATAATCTACAAAGAATTAACACAAATAATCTATGAGTAAAGGTTAAGGATGTATTAATTTAAACTGATATCAATTAAGATTATAGCAAAACTTGGTTCAAAGTTCACAATTTGGCAAAAACTATGCTGTTATCAGCTAAATATTTGTTCTGTGAAATACTATCGTATGAATAACTTGAAGGGATTCTTTTTTAATCAGTGCGCTTAAGTTTAACTTAAGGTTTGTTTCGGACCATTTCGTCTGGAACCGTTTTGTCTGGTTTCTTGAGAATATTTTCTCCGGGACTATTTTATCTGAAACTGTTTTGTCGGTTCACCGATTTATGACAAAATGAATGAGTAATATGTATCTTTGATCTAGTTACTAATGAGTATCTTTGGCCTATTTGCTTATGTAGTGAATACACTTGTTTCAAAAAACTTATCATAATAAAACGTAAGTGAAAAAATTTTTTTGAGTTAAGGTCACATACTACTTCTCCGTAGCCTGATGATTGGCTGCTTGTTCAAGATTTATGTAACTTCACAGTAGTGGATAAAAGGTTCTATCCAAGCAGAAACTCAAAAGGTTCTATCCAAGCAGTTTCTGTTTGGATATTCACCTTTTGTCACTACTACTTCATTCCGATTTTATCCACTCTATATCCACCACTGCAAATACTCATTACTCTATATTCCCATTCTTATACCAATAAAAACAATCATATCTTGTCGTTTTTAGTGCAATCAACTAGTACAGATTAAGCTGGTAATTAGCCGTTATCAGACGGATAGTTTGGGTTCTATCCCCACTGACTTCAGTGGACGTACCCAGATACTAGTGTAACTAAGGAGACTGTAAAAAACACGTAAAACCAAATTGCGAAAATCAACTTGAACAAAAAACTAGCTAAACTCTATACATTTATATTAAACTTTTCAGCATATTCCTGAAATCCTTTTTTGGTATGTGTATACCTATATCTATGTAGAAAAATACACAATCTACACTTGAAATTCTTAAATCTAAATCTGCAGATATGTTGATTTACATGACATATTATACAAGATATATATAGATTTGGATCCTTATAATGCATTTTCATATGATTAATATTATCTCTATCTTAGAGTAACCTTTACAGAAATAACATTCGAATAAACTATCTAAACATATATCACAACATTTTCTCCACGCTTTATCTTTACAATTATCACATTTTACAGATGCATACATTTTTATTTTTTAATTGTTCAAAAATGATTTTTTCTCCTTAAAAATTATAGATGACTAAAGCAGAAAAAACGTGAACGTTTGTCATATTTGTGATTTGGCCTTTGAAACAAGAAAATAATTTGGCAAACACAATTTAAGTGATGAAGACTTAAGCAGAACGAGAGAGGAGTACGAAGATGAGGTGGAAGATGAAACTATGGAGAGGTTGTATGATTCAGATCAAGATGGATAAGTTCTCATACCTAAATCAAAAACTAAAACTAAAACTAAAACTGAATCCTCAGATAAAACTATGAAACGGGTGTATGATCCAGATGAAGATGATCAAAAAATCAAACCTAAAGACAATGTTGGGCCCAAAGGTGTAGTACCATGATGGGCCTGTGGTAAAACGTTTAAAGATGATTCAACTCTAAAAACTCATATGAATAAGCACTGGAGAGAGAACATAGCTGCAACAAATGATTGCGTTATTAAATCAAGTTCGAATCGGAAACGGATACATATTACTAAATAAAATAATGAACTTATATTGAAAATATTGAAAACATCAATGAGCCAGTGGAATATATGTTAGATGATTTTATACCATTTAGGTCACATAAATATAAAGTCACTGTTAATTGTTTATATAGGAGGAGAAAGTCAAAGGGGGACCCAAAGTCTACTAGTTTATACTTTCGAACAGAAGAGTATATGACTAAAGATTTTCGACTAGATATAAATCAATGGCTTGATTATTCTAAAGAAACATATAAAGGTTACGGCTATGACAACGAGTTTATTGGCATGTCAAGTATACAATTAAATTAGAAAAAAATTAAACCATCATGATGATCTTTTACTGAACTACCAACTGGTTTAAGAAGTAAATCAAAAGCACTATCAAAAATTAAAAATAGTAAATTTAATTGTCTTCGTTTATGTATTACAGCAGCATTATACACTGTAACTGCAAATGCCACTAAGAATAATAAATATATCAATAATCTATTAGAAAACTGGGAAGGAGTATGTATTTGATTATTTATGAAAATTACAGACTAAATATAATATTAACATATAGTTTTACAAACCTTCAAGTGAAAATAACACAAAAGTAGAACGTGTAGATAAATAATCAAATTTCGTCAATAATTGTAAGAATGTAAGAATATGTAAGAATACTAGTTTGGGATGAACACTGTCCTTGAATTAGCAATATAGAAAAATTAATCAGAAAGACCTAATACTAAAAACACAAAGTACTGGTTTTGTATGATTTTTATATTATGTATAAGATCTACTGAAAATAGAAACTGAGAATAAAATCAAGTTAAACAACCCAATGATACTTTATAAAGAAGATAAATTATATCATAAAACCAAGAACACTTGCCATTTATGTTGCAAAAAATCTATTAATAAAGTTAGAGATCACTGTCATGAAACAGTAAATATAGAGGTCTTGCATGTGATATTTGGACTTTAAAATAAAGACAACAAAACCTCATTCCTGTTATATTTCATAATGGTAAAGGTTATGACTTCAATCTGTTATTTAAAGAGATATTTGATTAAAATAACGGCAAAAGAAGAGAAGATGGATTACTTAGTACTAATGGTAAAGCTAGAACGTTTAGAGTACGTAAACTAAAGATTATAGATAGTTGCTGTTTCATGGCAATGTCTTTTGATAAAAAAATCAATTTCTTCGGTACAAAAAGTAAAACATTTTGTCCTTCTGAATACTTTAAAGATGAAAATAGCGATAATATTATATTGGGCAATCTATCAATAGAAGACTTTAGATCATCATTAACAAAAAAGTGACACCTCCAAGCCAAAGTTGATGAGTTTAATATAATAATAGTAAGAAAACAAGTATAGAGTAAACACTAGAGTATATGGAGAATGATGTTAGAGTACTAGAAAACTGTTTCAATTCATTTGTTAAGTTAAACATAAACACATATGAACTCAATCCTCTGCAATATGTTAGTCTACCTCTTATTCTTATTCTTATTCTTAGTCTTATTCTTATTCTTATTCTTATTCTTATTCTTATTCTTATTCTTATTCTTATTCTTATTCTTATTCTTATTCTTATTCGTATTCTTAATCTTATTCCTTTTCTTAGTCTTATTCTTATTCTTTTGCTTATTCTTATTCTTGTTCTTATTCTTATTCTTATTCTTATTCTTATTCTTATTCTTATTCTTATTCTTATTCTTATTCTTATTCTTATTCTTATTCTTATTCTTATTCTTATTCTTATTCTTATTCTTATTCTTATTCTTATTCTTATTCTTATTCTTATTCTTATTCTTATTCTTATTCTTATTCTTATTCTTATTCTGATTATTATTCTTATTCTTATTCTTATTCTTATTCTTATTCTTATTCTTATTCTTATTCTTGTTCTTATTCTTGTTCTTATTCTTATTCTTATTCTTATTCTTATTCTTATTCTTATTCTTATTCTTATTCTTATTCTTATTCTTATTCTTATTCTTATTCTTATTCTTATTCTTATTCTTATTCTTATTCTTATTCTTATTCTTATTCTTATTCTTATTCTTATTCTTATTCTTATTCTTATTCTTATTCTTATTCTTATTCTTATTCTTATTCTTATTCTTATTCTTATTCTTATTCTTATTCTTATTCTTATTCTTATTCTTATTCTTATTCTTATTCTTATTCTTATTCTTATTCTTATTCTTATTCTTATTCTTATTCTTATTCTTATTCTTATTCTTATTCTTATTCTTATTCTTATTCTTATTCTTATTCCTATTCTTATTCTTATTCTTATTCTTATTCTTATTCTTATTCTTATTCTTATTCTTATTCTTATTCTTATTCTTATTCTTATTCTTATTCTTTTTCTTATTCTTATTTTTATTCCTTTTCTTAGTCTTATTCTTATTCTTTTGCTTATTTTTTTATTCTTATTTTTAATACTGTTCTTACTTTTTTCTTATTTTTATTCTTTTTTATTCTTATTATTCCTATTCTTATTTTCATTTTTATTCTTATTCTTGTTTTTATTCTTAATCTTATTCTTTTTCTTATTCTTCTTCTTCTTCTTCTTCTTCTTCTTCTTCTTCTTATTCTTCTTCTTATTCTTATTCTTATTCTTATTCTTATTCTTGTTCTTATTCTTATTCTTATTCTTATTCTTATTCTTATTCTTATTCTTATTCTTATTCTTATTCTTATTCTTATTCTTATTCTTATTCTTATTCTTATTCTTATTCTTATTCTTATTCTAATTCTTATTCTTATTCTTATTTTTATTCTTATTTTTATTCTTATTCTTATTCTTATTCTTATTCTTCTTCTTATTCTTCTTCTTATTCTTCTTCTTATTCTTCTTCTTATTCTTCTTCTTATTCTTCTTCTTATTCTTCTTCTTATTCTTCTTCTTATTCTTCTTCTTATTCTTCTTCGTATTCTTCTTCTTATTCTTCTTCTTATTCTTCTTCTTATTCTTCTTCTTATTCTTCTTCTTATTCTTCTTCTTATTCTTCTTCTTATTCTTCTTCTTATTCTTCTTCTTATTCTTCTTCTTATTCTTCTTCTTCTTCTTCTTATTCTTATTCTTATTCTTATTCTTATTCTTATTCTTATTCTTATTCTTATTCTTATTCTTATTCTTATTCTTATTCTTATTCTTATTCTTATTCTTATTCTTATTCTTATTCTTATTCTTATTCTTATTCTTATTCTTATTCTTATTCTTATTCTTATTCTTATTCTTATTCTTATTCTTATTCTTATTCTTATTCTTATTCTTATTCTTATTCTTATTCTTATTTTTATTCCTTTTCTTAGTCTTATTCTTATTCTTTTGCTTATTTTTTTATTCTTTTTTTTAATACTGATCTTACTTTTTTCTTATTTTTATTCTTTTTTATTCTTATTATTCCTATTCTTATTTTCATTTTTATTCTTATTCTTGTTTTTATTCTTAATCTTATTCTTTTTCTTATTCTTATTCTTCTTCTTCTTCTTCTTCTTATTATTATTATTCTTCTTCTTATTCTTATTCTTATTCTTATTCTTATTCTTATTCTTATTCTTATTCTTATTCTTATTCTTATTCTTATTCTTATTCTTATTCTTATTCTTATTCTTATTCTTATTCTTATTCTTATTCTTATTCTTATTCTTATTCTTATTCTTATTCTTATTCTTATTCTTATTCTTATTCTTATTCTAATTTTTATTCTTATTTTTATTCTTATTCTTATTCTTATTCTTATTCTTCTTCTTATTCTTCTTCTTATTCTTCTTCTTATTCTTCTTCTTATTCTTCTTCTTATTCTTCTTCTTATTCTTCTTCTTATTCTTCTTCATATTCTTCTTCTTATTCTTCTTCTTATTCTTCTTCTTATTCTTCTTCTTATTCTTCTTCTTATTCTTCTTCTTATTCTTCTTCTTATTCTTCTTCTTATTCTTCTTCTTATTCTTCTTCTTATTCTTCTTCTTATTCTTCTTCTTATTCTTCTTCTTATTCTTCTTCTTATTCTTCTTCTTATTCTTCTTCTTATTCTTCTTCTTATTCTTCTTCTTATTCTTTTTCTTATTCTTCTTCTTATTCTTCTTCTTATTCTTCTTCTTATTCTTCTTCTTATTCTTCTTCTTATTCTTCTTCTTATTCTTCTTCTTATTCTTCTTCTTATTCTTCTTCATATTCTTCTTCTTATTCTTCTTCTTATTCTTCTTCTTCTTCTTCT
>NC_134481.1:37043901-37174540 GCF_964194025.1 Convolutriloba macropyga | reverse complement strand
AATCATACCCACAATTAAAAACGGCCCTCATTTAGACCTATAGCACTAATTAATATGATTTCCAGCATTTTCAATGAAACCGTATTAGAAAAGGCCGAATACTGAAATGAAAGGACACCATATTGAAAATGAAGGTATAAAGATATGCCAAATGCTGAAAATAATATTAACTAACCCTGGGGATCAGAAACACAGCACGTGTTGACAGCTTTCTGAAGCACTTCCGGGTTCAGCTTAGTCCGCAAGTTCAACAGTGATCTCAAAACCCGATTTAGAAACCTCGTTTCTTTCGTTATCATTGTTTTTTCAATCAGTTTTGCATGTTCTCTGATGTCTTCAGCACACAGTGCGTCTAACGTCTCTTTAGCATTCTGGTCAACTTCCATTTGATCACCGTCTTCGTGGGTTGTTGTCTCAGCAGTTGAATCTGGCTTAGAAGCCTTCTTCGCATTTTGAGACACCACTTTGGGTTTTTGCGGAAGATGTGTTTCAACCATTTTCAACTGAAAAATTTAATTTCACCAGGCTCATGAGTTCATCGTGTTGTCCAACCAAACGAAGACTGTTTAACAGTAATTTCAGACTCGTTCAAGACTAAAAATTTTGTTGTATTTGCAGCCAGCATTAAAAAGTTACTTTTCTTCGGATATATTGATACTTAGTTATGAATGATAGAAGTCTCATTTCGCTCTAAACGGAGTGTATTCGAGGCATTGTTTCTACCTTTTCAATACAATGATACGCTAAATGCACAACAATTAATCACGTAGCTGCTGTTTTTATTTAAAAAAACTGAAAAGTTAAAAGAACAAAAAATTAATTCAAAAAAGTCGATCCCTGTTTACCACTTATCACTAAAACTAAACAACTTAGTCTGATCAGTCCTTGTAATATAAAATCATCTACTTCGGAACAACTGGCCTGACACTCAAAAATCCTGACGTCGCCGCAAAGTACTTGTCATCCTTAGCTGAACCTGAAGAACCTTCATTCATGGCGTTTGGATTCTTGATCTCCAATCCTTCAAGTGGGGTGAATGCCACACTCGAAGCAGTTCCAGAGATCTGCTGTCTTACAGTAGTGCGACCACCGTGCACTTGATCTTTGGCCAATTTCCTCTGCAGGCTTTTCGATAACTTCACCTCCGTTTTCTTATCAATTTGGGCCATCCGAATTCCGCCAGTTTGACTACTTTTACCGATGTTTCCAAGAGTGAATCCCAAATCCTCCTGGACCAGGTCGTCTTCAACTTCTCCAAAGTTCATTCTGTTAGCTTGTTTTCTCAACTCAGTCTCACCGAGTCGAGCTTTCATTTTTCTGAATCGTCGACCACCTCTTCGTTTCCTCGGAGCATCAATTGGAGCTGGTAATGCTTTAGCCTGTTTAACTGGTGGCGGCTCATTGAGCTTTGTCAGTTTTGACAAAATCTCTTCGCGGAATTGCAAACCAATAGAGCCACTTGCACATGAATGATTGCTGTCAACACGCGCGGCCAAGGATGCTTTCGCCGCTATCAGTTTGGCAGCTTTTCGCTTCAAATCTGGCACTGTTTGCTGAACAATTTCACTTTGGAAAACAAGCCCGCAATGTGGATTGACAGCGATAGAAGAGAAACCAGACATAGATGCCTTTTGTGCACCAAGTACCTGAATATTACAAGCTGGCATTTTGGACAACCCGGTTAAACCACCCGAAATACCCATCAGCTTAGCTGCAATTGACGCACCAACGATGGCTGACAAATTAGGCGCAATAAGCGACATTCGAGACTCCACGTATGCAAGAATCTTAGCTTTAACATCGAGCAAATCTTTGGCCATTTGACACGCTTCAACGACGGATTCGACCACATTTTCCTCGAGTTCTTTTCCCGTAGTTGTTGCAGCGGAGACACTGACAACCATAATTGACGCCGGATTTAAAATTTGCGCCAACTCCTCGCTAGTTTTTGCTTTTGATAAATCATTTCGTAAAATCAGCACTGTATTGATATAATCTTGAGCCATTGGAACCAGCGATTCAAGTTCTGGGAATCGTTTACAGTATCGGTCTCGGATGAACTTATGAATCAAGTAAATTTCGCTGTCAATTTTCAGAACTGTGTTGTTGGCACTCACGATGAGTTTATATTCCGGGTCTTGTTCGACTGGGCCAATTATGTTACTTTTACTTGTTTTAGGCTCGGTCTGGTAACTTTCAATTAATTTTAGAAGCGTCTTTAGATCATCACTAGCGTGCAATTTAGCTATTTCAGTCACCGATGCGTTCGCATGCGATGTTTTAGGATCATTAGGTTCGCCTTTCACGCCGCCGGAAGCAAGCCCACTGTGATCCATGGTGCTAGACATGCCAGCATTTTTGTATGCATCAACAAGTTCTTCATCTTCCTCGCCAACAGCTTCCTCCAAATCAGCCAGCAGTTCATCTGCCAGAGACATGATAGAATTAAGTACAAAAAACCTTATACAAGAAGGTTATAACATTAAAATTATTAAACTCTTTTACGTACAGCTCTTTTCAGGTCGATTGGTCTCCCACACTTTCTATCTGAGTGAGCTACAGTTAACCTGAAAAATGCAAATAATTTCTGAATCAAAAGCCAGGACAAACGAACCATCTGAATTTAAGGATCTCTCCCATTATAGCCCTTTGATTATGAATATTGTTTTAGATTTTGCTGCCGCAATTTTTTGGTTTTGATTTATTGTCCGGCTATAATGTGACGGGGGCTATAATACAAATTGAATGTGATTGGAAAAAACGAGTTCAAACTTTAAAACAAAAATAAACAAGTAAACCAGCATAAACGATTAACACGGGACGAATTTTCAAACGACGCGTTGGGAAGGTTGATGAGGTGGCGCAAAACATATTAAGCATAGCTCTTCTTAGCATGAATGTATGTCTCCTCAGCAATTTCGGTTAATCATATTCCTAGAACCACTGAGTTTCTTGGAGAACTGCTCAGCAATTTGATTTTTTTTTTTCAAATCAAAAACTAAATTAGGAAATGCCCCTCCTCAACACTGCGGGATATAAAAAATATGGATCTGAACAATTGTTTAATTTTTCTATAAGTCCGTATTAAGTAATTTTTTAAGTTGAGTGTTGACTATATCTTAAAAATTAATTGGTTATCGTTGTCTCTGATGTTTAGGTTGAAAACTTGAAATTTAGATTTGACAATGTTTTTGAACAGCAAATGCGTGAGATTAGCAAATTTGAACATCAAATGCGGGGGGGGGGGGGGGGGTTCGATTATTTCTGTAGCTAATGACTCGTTCAAAATGCTAGACACTTCCTGAATCAATGAGTAGCCTCACATTAGTATTACCTATCAGGAGTGTTTTATATCGGGCTTCAATTTGGCTGGATGTACTTGCGATTCTCGCAACCAAGTTATCTTGAGCTATGTGAGCTGTCATAGTCAGGTTCCAATTCAGGATTGTAATTACTTTCAATGATAGCGTTGACTGTATTGCCAATTGGATATGAATTATCGCCATTAGACAGGATTTCTTTGAGTTAGGTTTTGCGTTCCAAAAGAGCCGCGCAAAATGGTTCTGCAAAACCAAAATTCTTGCAAGTTCTTCCCATTGCAATACATTTATCCTTGTTATTTGAAGACCAAAGTAGGCCTCGGTCTCAACAATTTTGACCCATGGCTCGGGGTTGTGGTTGAAACTTTGGCCGTGTATTGTTGCTGCAAAATTGAAGTTGCATTGATATTGCATTCATTTGCAGAGCGGATTGGCTATTAGAAACTTGGGGCGTTCCCATTATAGTCCCCCCTAGAAATTATTGACCCCCATAATGGTACTATTATCATGTTTGGGGGGGGGGGGTGTAGTTTATCTGACCACTACTCTGGGGGGCGCCTGAAATGGGAAAGACCAAAAATTTACACCTGATTTTAGTTCCCGGATTCCGTGTTAATAGCCTATCTCAAAGGCCTGGTCGTGCTCGAGTTTCTTCCAGAAGTTCCTGTTGGATTTCTGTATCCTGCTTTTTGCTATTAATTGGTCCCTTAACAAAGTAACCTCTTGACTGCCCAACTCACAGTTTTCCGACAATTCGTTTAGTTTTCCAAAAAAGGCTCGGTTAACTCTTTTTGCTTGTTTTATCGTAAGCAAAACCTGGTCCTTCTCATCTTGCCCCCCAGTTCAGGGGTCAGATAACCTAGAGCCCACAATCATGGGGAAAACCATAAAACACTGTATTTCGAGACTCATTTTATTTTTCACTTTTAAAGAACAGGTTCTACTCGGCGCATATTTTAGTTGAACGTAGCCAGGTTATTCGTTTTTATGAGTCAATATGAAGACTCTAGCTTGTTTTATCTGTGAGTGAAGATGGTTGGCGAAATTGAGGATTGTTTCGCAACCAAGCAAGAGAAAGAAAACAAAGAGATTGATCTTAGCGACTAATAAAATTCGTGGACAAATATTAATTCACAGTGCAGAAAATTGAACATCAGACATACATGTGGATAGAAAAAAACGAGTGGTACTAGCTGAACAAAACTTGACTTCTAAGAAATAAAATCCTCCAAATAAAATTATGTGTATACTATATAAGTTTTGCCGAAAGATTAAAATTTGAGTTATAATACATGAAAGAGGTCTTTGACAGTGCTAGTCAGGTGAGAAAGTGCTTCTTTTCGTTCTACTCCTTTACTGTGTTTTCCAAAAATATTTTTTTTGCACAGAACATTTTTTGTTGGAAGTTAATATCTCTGGGCTTTTGAGCAAACGTCAGCAAGTGTGAGTCAGCATCCTTAAGACTAATCCACATAATAATTTTTTCACCAGAATTAGACTACATTTCAGGTGAAAACTAAATTAAGAGGGCCCCTTCTCAACACTGCAAATATTGACTGTTCGGGGCTTTCCTATCACTACGTCGTCATAATGCATTTCGTATTGTTCCAAACTATCATTAAAACAAAAATACATAGACAGACGTCGCTAGAACACGAATAATAATGGCAAAGATAGATGAGTCAGACTAACAGTCTCCCTTCTATAAAATGAGCTCCCACTAAAGGCTCAACAATTTTGTGCCTCATATGTGCCCTTGAGCATCTTGAGCCAAAAGCAGAAGATGGAAACGGTTCGGGGAGCGAAGGTGATTTTTGCTTTTAGATTTGATACAATGAAAACGTAGCTGCCCTCTTATTGCGCAGATAGCTTTAATGAAAGTTGATTCAGCGTGTTAGAGGCTGAAAAGCCAGCGCTACCAGTGCATTCGACGACAAGTTGACAAAATGTTGTCATTTCGATATCAATTACTCTTTAACCATAAATGTTCTCTAGTAGATTTACGAAATTATTAGGCTTTGCTATCCTTTTCAGGATAAAATTTTGCTAATTTGTTAAAGATATTTACATCCAAATATGTTTTGTTGAACCTGGATTCCCAAAGTCCATTGCCCTTAATGTCTAATCTTGCATCATCGTCTTGTTGCTTTAAGAGCTGAGGTATCTCCTAGCAACAGCTGAAGTTCATTATGTCTCATGTGGTTGTATCTTGCTTTCGGACAGTGGTATGCATATGCAACAGTGAACTCTTTTTCGTTCGCCTAATGATGGCATCTTACTGGCTCCGAATCATATCGAAGGGAAATTGCGTCACGAAATTCCACTTTCGTTAGGTAAAACTGACATTGCTCCAATGGCATAGCGTTCAACCATTTTGATGCTCATTTTGCAACAACTAAGTCAAGCAACAAATTTCGTTCTCATTCATTTCGCACTTAATTACAGATTGTTCGATTTGATATCATAAATTTTATCTTTTTCTTGTTTTTTGTTTTGGTTGTTGTTGCTTTAGTTAAACTTCCGGTGGAGATAGGGATAAAAGACTTAAAAGATGAACTGATCGTTGCTACTCTTAAAAACGATCTTCAGCTTTCAGTATGTTCAAGTTGCCGTACTTTATCGACAGCAATAGAAATGCCGGTGTTTTTGGTTTTAGACGTTATTCTTTAATATATTCGGTAATAGCTCATCGATTATTCAATCTCCTCACTCTTTAAACTGGTATTCAATACTAGATGCCTTACGGGCTAGGAAGGTCACTTCAGGCTGAACCAATGAATTGAACTATTTATTAACATTCGAGATGATATATCGACATGAAATACCAGTTTTTTTAGAGTGGTTTCTGATAATTTAATGGTCTTACCACAAAGCTTTTTTCTGTATTATCAGAACTTATTACATTATCATTTAGGCTACAATCGTCGACGGTATACATTTTATCGTGAAACAAATCAACTGAACATCAATAAGATGTTTATTGGCATTAGCATGGCACTTGCAATAATGGTATCCGAAATCAGGACCATGCTTTTTCAAAGAGTCAAAAGTTTATACCAGATCGTCAAAAAGGACAACAGCGTTGCCACCACCCGAATACCAGTATTGAATTGTGAATCAAGAACTTCAATCCTGCGGATAATGGTTATTTCATACAAAGACATTGCATGGGTTCAAACAGGGTTGTACTTTCTTCAGAGAGTATTGTTTGTTTGTTAAAGTATTCACAATTTGAATTACACATGCCATGTTAGAGAGACAGGCATAATTTCTCAATGTTTCTCAAGGCAACGTCAACATTGCGACTAATGAAAGCAATTGTTGCATCAAAGAAGATCACTTGCAAACTTGTATTGTTAAAGCCACTCTCAAGGAATAAATTGCATGATCAATTTCTGCCTTTTGACCCATAAATTGTTGCTGATCACCGCCTAAACTCCTAAACTCTGCTTTGACGCAATTGATAATTGTTCTACCAATAATCCATTTTAAAAATTCCACATATCCAATCAGTCGTTTACGGGGGCATTTTTTAAGAGCTATCAACCGGCATATATTATACTGAAGAAAGGAGGTCAAATGCTAAGTAGCTTTGCGAATTGTAATCAGTCAAATGCTAAGTAGCTTTGCGAATTGTAAGACGCACGGAGTCCATGGCCCTTCCGATCTTGATACCAACGAAAGGCAAAATCTTTTGACTTCCTTTAAAGTGTCCTGGACTGACCTTTGCAAAACGATAGCTAAATCGGAAGGGCCATAGCTATCGTTTTGCAAAGGTCAGTCCAGGACACTTTAAAGGAAGTCAAAAGATGTTGCTTTTCGTTTGTATCAAGATCGGAAGGGCCATGGACTCCGTGCGTCTTCATGGCCAATTTTCTAACCCTTGAGGTTTTGAGTTTTTCAACTTTTGGCTAATGGTATGTGAAAACTGTGGGATGTTCATTGCCTAAATCGTTCATTTTGTTTTTGCGCTTCTGGACGTTTTGGGCGTAAAACACGAATAAATGTTTTCTCCTCAACTTTGTCAGTTAATGGAAGGACACCCACTGTTGGTTTCTCAGAGGGACTTCGAAAATTTTGGGGAACTTTCCCGTTGTCTTGTTTTTGTCAAAACCGTTGTATTCATCAACCGATCTTTTGCTTTAGTTCTTGGATAGTATTTGCTTCAAGAAACAAGGAGTCAATGTCCCATTTTGTCAATTAGCCTAAGCTTCTTGATGTTTTTTTTATATGACGAGTCGTCATCTGTTCTTGATCTTGCAATTATTTGAAGGGGCATCATCATTACGCAGTACAGGAACGTTTCCACGTCATAATTCTTAAAGTGCGTCATTCGGCAGACAGAGTTTCATTCAAGGTAGCGGTGAAGTTAAAAAAGGGCAGCAAAAAAGAGACTTGACAGCAAAAAAAGAGAGATTGCTTTTCAATGAACAATTTGTTTGTAGATGTCCTTCTTCATTTGTTAGCTTTCCTAGAGGTTAAACCAACAATTGCGGGGTTCTGAACAGGCTTTCCTAGAAGTTTTGGATGCCTGACTATCAACTGCTGCTTAATTTAGTGTTGTTGCCTCAGAGGGTTTTAGAGTTGCTTTCGTTTCAAAGCTGACGCAACAAACGTTCTCATGATCTTCTCGGCTAGCACTGAGTCTTCTACACTACACGTGCTGATAAGTGTCGGATAAGTTACAGGAACCACCTCCATTTCTGGGATAGTTTGAACAATTAGAGCAGTGTGACTCTCCGGGCGTTCGTCAGTGGGATATAGAAAGGGAGGCTGTTAGTAGTCTGAAAACATAATATTAATTAACTAGTGAAAAATTCAAATATGCGTGTTGAAAAAGCAAGTGATTTGTTGCAAAAAAAAACAGATTGTTCAAGGCAGAAGCGGTTAATGGAAGATCGAATTAAAATGAAACAATTTGAATTGTTTGATTAAAATTATTAACTATTTAAATTAATAATTTAATTATTTAAAATGAGATTATTTGTCGAGCCAACAGTTTTTGGGACTAATATGAAAAAAGGAAGAAATTTGTCAATTTTTGTGTTTATTGGAGTTCAATGGACAATGGAGCTTTTCAAAAACAACTAGGTTTCTCGATATTTGTTTTCCAACTTTCAACAATAGATCAAAAGTTCGAGAACGAAATTCGATATTGAAGCCCTAAGCAAAAACTCTTCAATTAAAAACACTCTTGAACACCAAAACTCCTTCTTGAGTGGAAATCAATTCAGCAAACTCAACAATCTGAAAAGACGGAACCACCATCTTCATCTGATAATAAAGTGAGAGATTAAGGAGCATAGAGGAAGATCGTCTTGTCACTACCCGGTTCAAAGTTAAGGACAATTTTTATTTGATCACCAAGAACAAAAACAAAAAATTGTCTTCTACCAGATATAACAAAACAACTTGTTTATCTATTGGAAAGAGCACTCAATCAATAGACATCATTAGATGTTTTTAAACTTTTTGATTTAAGAAAACGCAAGGTACATTGGGCTGTCAATTGTAAATTCTGGAAGTGAGTACTGTAAAAAGATAGGAACACTTTCAATTTTTTGTTATGACGAAGTCTAGTGTAAATATGCTAAAATTGTACCGTTTCTTTTTGACGACTTTACCACCTGTACCAAAAAATGATTGATCTATGTTTTCGAAGGAATCCTTAGACTACTCTCTGCAACATGTTCAGCCTAGCAATAAACTGATAAGCAAAAAAAATTTAAGAAAATGTCCACAGCGACAAATGGATAAGAGAAAGTGAGATGTAGTGTTAGTAAGGCTTGCTGCCATTTTTGGCATCCGTTTTTTGTCTTTCCTTTATAGCTTAGCGGAACTTTGAATGAACGTTGCAGCTGCCAGAGTTTTGTTGATATGTTTTGATCACCAACCTGTTTTTTATCCAATTTAATTCAACGCTTTTTCGTTGGGTGCCAAAATTTTTTGCATGCTTTTTTGGTAATAGTTTTTTTCCGTTTCCCGTATGCCTATTTGTTGTTGACTTGTTGTACATTTGTTGGCATCAGATTTGAGTTCTTTAAAGTAATTTTGATGTTATTTTTCCAGAAAGCTAAGCACGAGCGAGACAACATATAGCTCGAAATACATTGACATTTCCAGTAATTTTATTTTTTTTGGTCTATTTTGTATTTCACATCCCATGGAGACATAATCCAATCATTCGCCAATTTTTATACTTGCTTGATCTCATTTAGTTTTGTTTTTTTGTGATAATTAGATTTTGTAAGACTTCAGTTTCTTGTTTCTTTTTTGCATTATCTAACACATTCTGTTAAGAATTAAAAAAAAGAATTCCTGTTTCGCTGCATCGGTTTTCTGCGTTTGGTTTCCGGTACAATTTGTGGGTCATTATTGCACCCAAATCTTTTTTACTCGATTAAGCGTTCTATTTTTTTTCACTTTATGATTACCATTATTTTTATCAAATGAAGCATTCCATTTTTAAACCATAAGGCAAGTTTGACCTATGTCGTTCACTTTTGTCAATTATTCTCAATAATTGCTTTTAACCAGTTTGCTTTTAACCAAATCTTTTTACTCAGTTATAAGTTCTAATTTTTTTCGCTCTGAAGTGACCACCTTTCTTTTTTTGATTCCCTATTTTGCAGTAATGGTTAGTTTTGTTCAGATTTGTTTCATTTTTTAAACACCATCGTTCCATCCTCTTGATATCATCGTTCACACATCTATGGTCATTTGTCGCTAGGCTGAAACCCTGTGCGTACCCAAGTGCTTCACTTCTCAAGGATGGTCAGGGAGGATGTAAACAACAATTTTTAAGAAAAGTGGTTCTAGGATTGAGCACTGTGGTAGGTCGCTTGTAACATTTACAGTTTCGGTCTTCTGTTTATTCAATTTGATGTACTGTTTTGTGTTTGTCGGATAACTAGCAATGGTTTTCAGAATATTTCCTCATAAATCAACATTTTTAACTTTTCTACGTATTGTTGACGCAGGACACTATCAAATGCTTTGTTCAAATAAAGATATATATATATATATATATATATATATATATATATATATATATATATATATATATATGTATATGTATAAATATATATATTTATATATATATATATATATATATATATATATATATATATATAAATTTATTTATATACCCGGGATGACAAAAAGTTGTAATCATAAAACTTTCATATTATGGACCATTGACTTCATAATTCAAAAAAGTTTTAGGAAATTGGCATGACTACAACTTTGCCATAAATGGAAGTTTTATGACTACAACTTTCTCATAAATGGAGGTTCTATGAGTACAACTTCTCCATAATTTGAAGTTCTATGGATACTAATTATCCATAACAGAAACGAGGCATTTAAAGGGTCTTGGTTTTTTTCGTGAGTCCTCATGAGTTTCTTAAACTACAAGGGAAAACAGACTGTTTTTCTTGCAGAATAAGCAAAAATAGAGGCTCTTTTTTTCCAAGACATATATATATATATATATATATATATAGCTAAAACCTAAAATCCCGGATAGGCCAGGAACATTAAAGCACATCATAGAAGAAAGAAACAAAGAACAATTAAAAGACAGCACATGGGAGAAGGTGCCTGTAAGGGCACAAAGGGACGGACATTTAACAAAAAATCGACTTTTTTTTTTAAAAAAAAAAACCATTTTACCCCCAAAAGTTAAACGAAGACGCCAAACCAAAAAAAGTTATGCCTTACAATCCTTATGGATAGAAGGCACTGTCAAAACAGTATGGGAAACATTGAACAACTAATTGACCCAGAAGGTCTAACTACTTTTTTGAAATACGATTGACTTTTTGAGAAACATTTGACGAAATCGCAAAACTTGTCTTTAAATATCACTTATGCAAAATTTTCTTGATTCATGGCCAATTTTAGCCTAACGCACGCTTGTTACATCAATTTGAATAGCCTAGACTCAGTAGTAAAAAATGAGGCTACTTTTTACATAAAAAACGTTAGAAAAATTAGCGTTTCCGACCTTCACCTGTTTTGTGTAACAATTTTTAAAGTATTGACCCAAAAGAAAAATCTCGGGTAGTTATAACATCTATATGAATAGGAGGCACTACCAAAACCGTATGGGTAACATTGAACAACTAATTAACCCAGAAGGTCTAATTACTTTTTTGAAATACGATCGACTTTTTGAGAAACATTTGACAAAATCGCAAAACTTGACTTTATATATCACTAATGCAAAATTTTCTTGATTCATGGCAAATGTTAGCCTAACGCACGCTTGTTATATCAATTTGAATAGCCTAGACTCAGTAGTAGAGATATGAGGCTACTTATTACATAAAAAACGTTAGAAAAATTAGCGTTTCCGACCTTTACCTGTTTTGTGTAACAATTTTTAAAGTATTGACCCAAAAGAAAAATCTCGGGTAGTTAGAACATCTATACGAATAGGAGACACTACCAAAACAGTATGGGTAACATTGAACAACTAATTAACCCAGAAGGTCTGACTAATTTTTTGAAATACGATTGACTTTTTGAGAAACATTTGACGAAATCGCAAAACTTGATTTTATATATCACTTATGCAAAATTTTCTTGATTCATGGCAATTGTTAGCCTAACGCACGCTTGCTATATCAATTTGAATAGCCTAGACTCAGTAGTAAAGATATGAGGCTGCTTATTACATAAAAAATGTTAGAAAAATTAGCGTTTCCGACCTTGACCTGTTTTATGTAACAATTTTTAAAGTATTGACTCAAAAAAAAAATCTCGTGTAGTTATAACATCTATATGGATAGGAAGCACTACCAAAACAGTATGGGAAACATTGAACAACTAATTGACCCAGAATGTCTAACTAATTTTTTGAAATACGATTGACTTTTGGAGAAACATTTGACGAAATCGCAAAACTTGTCTTTAAATATCACTTATGCAAAATTTTCTTGATTCATGGCCAACTTTAGCCTAACGCACGCTTGTTACATCAATTTGAATAGCCTAGACTCAGTAGTAAAAATGAGGCTACTTTTTACATAAAAAACGTTAGAAAAATTAGCGTTTCCGACCTTCACCTGTTTTGTGTAACAATTTTTAAAGTATTGACCCAAAAGAAAAATCTCGGGTAGTTATAACATCTATATGAATAGGAGGCACTACCAAAACCGTATGGGTAACATTGAACAACTAATTAACCCAGAAGGTCTAATTACTTTTTTGAAATACGATTGACTTTTTGAGAAACATTTGACAAAATCGCAAAACTTGACTTTATATATCACTTATGCAAAATTTTCTTGATTCATGGCAAATGTTAGCCTAACGCACGCTTGTTATATCAATTTGAATAGCCTAGACTCAGTAGTAAAGATATGAGGCTACTTATTACATAAAAAACGTTAGAAAAATTAGCGTTTCCGACCTTCACCTGTTTTGTGTAACAATTTTTAAAGTATTGACCAAAAGAAAAATCTCGGGTAGTTATAACATCTATACGAATAGGAGACACTACCAAAACAGTATGGGTAACATTGAACAACTAATTAACCCAGAAGGTCTGACTACTTTTTTGAAATACGATTGACTTTTTGAGAAACATTTGACGAAATCGCAAAACTTGATTTTATATATAACTTATGCAAAATTTTCTTGATTCATGGCAAATTTTAGCCTAGCGCACGCTTGCTATATCAATTTGAATAGCCTAGACTCAGTAGTAAAGATATGAGGCTGCTTATTACATAAAAAATGTTAGAAAAATTAGCGTTTCCGACCTTGACCTGTTTTATGTAACAATTTTTAAAGTATTGACTCAAAAAAAAATCTCGTGTAGTTATAACATCTATATGGATAGGAAGCACTACCAAAACAGTATGGGTAACATTGAACGACCAATTGACCAAGAATGTCTTATTACTTTTTTGAAATCCGATTGACTTTTTGAGAACTTATAAATCAATTATGAAACATTTTCTTTTTCCATAGCCAACGTTGGCCTAGCACGCGATTGCCATATCAATTTGAGCAACTAAAGCCCAGAAATAAAGAAATGAGAGCAATTTTTACAAAAAAAACTGTCGAAAAATATGCGTTTCCGAATTACACATTTTTATATGTATCAGATTTCAAGCATTGTTCCAAAAGGAAAATCTATGGGTTTTTACCATCCTTATGGATAGCAGGCACCGCCAAAATAGTATGGGTAGTATTGAACAATTCCTTGACCTAGATGGCCCATTATATTTTTCAATTAAGATTGACTTCTTGAGGAAAACTTGACGAAATTGCAGAACTTGCGAACTTATACATCATTTATGGGAAATTTGTTTATACCATAGCCAACGTTAGCCTAGCACACAATCGTCATATCAATTTGAGCAACCAAAGCCCAGTAGTAAAAAAATGAGAGCAATTTTTACATAAAAAACGGTCGAAAAAACTGCGTTTCCGAATTACACACTTTTTTATGTATCAAATATTAAGCAATGACCCAGAAGGGAAATCTCTGCGTGTTTTATCGTTCGTATGGATAGAAGGCATCGCAAAAATATGATTGGTAGTATTGAAGAGCTCATTGAGCCAAAACGTCCTATTATATTTTTTAAACACGATTGACTTTTTGAGAAACACTTGACGAAATCGCAAAACTTGAACTTAAAAATCAATTATGGTTAATTTTCTTATTTTTTCTTATCCCATAGCCAACGTTAGCCTAGCACACGATCGTCATATCAATTTGAGCAACCAAAGCCCAGTATTAAATAAATGAGAGCAATTTTTACATAAAAAACGGTCGAAAAGTCTGCGTTTCAGAACTACACTGTTTTCAAGTATCAAATTTTTAAGCATTGATTCAGAGGGGAAATCTTTGGTTGTTTTACCATTCTTATAGATAGGAGGCACCAACAAAATGTTATGGGTAAAACAGAACAGCTCGTTGAGCCAAAAGGTCCTATTGTATAATTTAAATACGATTGACTTTTTGAGGAAGCCTTGAAGAAATTGCAAAACTGGAACTTACACATCAATTATGGGAAATTTTCTTATTCCATAGAAATTATTCAACAGGAAACCAACGTTAGCGTAACACAAGATTGTGATATCAATTTGAACAACCAAAGCTCAATAGTAAAGAAATGGGAACAATTTTTACATTAAAAACAGTCGAAAAACTGCTTTTCCGAACTACACTGTTTATGTATCAAATCTTCAAGCATTGACCCATAAGGGAAATCTCTAGGTGTTTTACCATCCTTATGGGTAGGAGGCACCGCCAAAATAGTATGGGTAATATAGAACAGCACATTGAGCCAAAAAGTTTTATTAAAAGTTTTTTATATACGATTGACTTTTTGAGAAACACTTGACGAAACTGCAAAACTTGAACATATACATCGATAATGGGAAATTTTATCAGCCGATAGCAAACGTTAGCTTAGCACACGATTGTCATATCAATTTGAGCAACCAAAGCCCAGTAGTAAAGAAATGAGCAATTTTCACAAAAAAAACGGTCGAAAAACCTAATCTGCGTTTCCGAATTACACACTCCTTATGCATCAAATATTAAGCAATGACCCAGAAGGGAAATATCTGCGTGTTTTATCCTTCCTATGGATGGAAGGGATCGCAAAAATAGTATTGGTATTATTGAACAGCTCATTGAGCCAAAAGGTCCTATTATATTTTTTATTATACGATTGACTCTTTGAGAAACATTTGACAAAATTGCATAGCTTAAACTTATATATCAATTATGGGAAATTTCTTTATCCCATAACCAACGTTAGTGGTACACATTATGTCAAATCAGTTTGATTAACCAAATCTCAGCAGTAAAAAAATGAGAGCAATTCTTACATAAAAAATGGTCGAAAAATGTGCTTTACCAAACTACACCATTTTTACGTATCAAATTTTTAATTATTGACCCAGAAGAAAAATCTCTGAGGGTTTTACTACTCTTATAGATAGATGGCACCACCGGAATAGTATGGGTAATATTGAACAACTCATTGAGCCAAAAAGTCGAGCCCAAAGGTCTAAGATAGGATTCAAAATGCGTCTAAGCGTCTTTTCTTTCAGAAACAGAACTTCTGAAATTTGTTTCCAAAATTGACAAAATTTTTCCTCCAGTCACGCTCATTAACATTAGTATAAGCACACTAGTACCAAAAAACAGCAAAATAATCAGTAAGAAACGTTTAAAGATATCTATAATAGGACACAAAACACTTCAAAACGTTTTTTTTTAAAGATTTTTAAATCTTTTTGATTATTCTCAAAAGCTTTCTGCCACTCACCATTAATAACGTTAGTAAAAGCAAACAAGTACTAGAAATTATGAACAAATTTGAAAGTGAGATAAAAAGTAATCTAAAACAGGATTCAAAATGCCGCTAAACTTTTTTTTAAAACATTTTTTTCCAGGTTTGTTTTTCAATTTTTCCAAAACTTTTGTCCTAGTCGGGCTCAACAACATGGCAAGAAACACTTTTTAAAGGGATCTAAATTCGCATTCAAAATGCGTCCAAAGGTCTTTTTCCCAAAAAACAAGGTTTTGCTTATGTTTTCAATCTCGACCAAAAGTCACTAGAATCTACAAAACTTCAGCAATAGAAAAAAACAGAAAAACCGTGTTTTCAATTAAGAACAATTTGAGAAAAAATGACAAAACTAATCTTAATCAGCACATAAAGCATACATATAAATTAATCGTGCTCAAAAACATTGACCAAAGGCACTAAAAACAATTTGTCTTCTGGTTTTACAAGTAGGAGTTTCTCAAAAATTGAGTCCAATGTGACTGATTTCGCATTTTGAGATTCAAGAACTTCGTAGTAGCTGCATACATCACAGTTAGACTCAGCTGGTCGGAAGTGCGAGACTACATTAAAAATCTGAATTGAAGCATAATCTTGACTATCTTGAACAAAGAAGACGCGAACTTGGCCAACAGTCTTTTCGTTGCCGGAGACAAAAGAGACATTGGAATTCTTTGATGAAGTATGTATTTGGGAATCGAGATGAAAATTCTGAAGCTTCTGATTTGAGTCAAAATTTGCATTTAAATGTTGCAAGTGCAATGGTACTTGGTTCAAGTTGATGGAGCGTCTCCTGAAGCACTTCTGTTTCCTTAGATTGAAACAAAAGTCGTAAAGAGGGTCTTTCTGTGGAACTTCCCGACTAGACATCTTGTTTCTCACATATCGTTCAACCAGAAGTCTTAGATGATTTACAATACCTGTGAACTTGCATTTCAGAAGGTAGTTCGCTGACTCAAACATTATCGCAGAAGTGCACCAGAGGGGGCCATAGCAACTGACTTGCCAAGCAAGGTGATTCAGTGAGTGAATGTTGAGAGAAAACACTTTTTCTGTATAAGCTTCTGCAGTTAGTGAGTGAAATCTTTTGATCAACTGATCAGCTGAAAGGCAATGCTGAGTGGAGAAAAGGAGCAGTCGAGTAATGTAGCTCAAAAGATGAAACCTCTCGTACAGTACAGTATTTACGTTTCCTACTAAAACCCCCGGTCCAATATACAACAGCCAAACCTTCAGTTCATTCGCTTTAAAATACTCCAGTTCATCGAGACTCCTAAGAGACCTCTTGAAGTCACTTGTCAATTGAATACCTTCAACTGATTTCCGAATTCTGCCCAGCCCCAATTGGTTTGTCTTATTCTTCACTGCAAAAAGGAGAGTTCTGGTTACACCAAGCAAGACTTGATGCTTATAATCAATTGGCGCTGAGAGAGGCAAATTATCAACTATATCCGCAACAGCACTTGGTCCTTTCACACCTCGAAAAGACGACAAACCTTCATTTTGAATCAAATTTAAATACTCCTCATGCCTTTCTTTGGTCCTCATCTTGTTCCTCTGATTCGGATAAAAGAGGCCTCTCTTACCTTCCCCAATAGATTTACATTTATTTAGGCAAAGTGAGCAGCCAAAATAGGCGTTAAACTGCTTAATGTTTAAAATTGATGCCTTTGCAGGCAGGTCAGCTACTAATATCTTCACTTCAAACATCAGAATCCATGATACGCCATTGATTTCAATTGTAGGTCTTCAATCTAGACCTTCTTTTATTTGGTCGAAGAATATTTTCCAATCTGGCTTGCCTCGACCGAACCACAATTTCGCAAGCACAAAATTGACAAACATACATCTCAGAGTCGGAGGTAAATTGAGTACACTTAACCACAGCGGCCAAAGGGACTTCTTCCTGGAATTTATCATTCGAAAACCGTCAGAATTCATCGCCAACGATATTGTCATGATATTATTTGCATTAAAACTGGGTGTAATAACAATGTCTTTTTGAGCGTCACGTGACAGTGAGTATTCAGTAATTGCATTGATATTGCTTTTGATTATGTGAAACAAATCTGAGGAAAAGTCCAACGATGAGCATTCACCTTCGCCACAATTTGAGATACTAACATGGGACGAGTTCACACTTTGAAGAAAATTTTTCTTTATACATTTATAAGTAGGAATTCGGGCTTCTGGAAAAGCTGTTCTTACTAGTTTTAACCAGGAAGATGCTTGAGCATCAGAACATCCAGTCTCAGAAATGATCTCATTAACGCATATTGAGAAATTATGCAAGCTAAAGTTACAGTTTCGCTCAGTCTCATAATCATCGTTAGTGTCGGATGAAGACTCATGCTTGTGATCATCAAGCGTGCTGACAGAGAAATCAGGTAAAATGAAATCATTTTGGTGGTTAGGTGACGACACTAAGTTTTCGCTCAAGTAGTTAGGTTCACAATTTAATTCATCTGTAGAAGTAGAAATTTGTGAAGAATCGTTGTCTGATGAAACGGATGAGCTATTGGACTCGTAACGTCTCATTTCAAGTTTTGATATTCGGGATTTTTTTCTCCATTTGGCTTTTATAATGGATTGACGCTTGCCGCGAATAGAGATGGGTCGCAAAACAAGACGGGCTCTTGACCCTGCTTTTAAGTGAGCAGAAACAGAACCAGAATTTTGCTGGTGCTCATTGCGATGCTCACAGAGACAGTCTTGGTTGCCTTCGCCAAAAAAACCGTAGAAAACTGTAATTTCGTCGTTCTTGAAGATATTCTTTATTACTTCTAACTGTATGCAGCGTCGTGAGTTTATCTCCTTCAAAATGAACCTGCAGTTGGGCTTAAAAGAATGGTTAGCGAACCGCGTAGAACCCAACATGACTCGATCAAAACTGAAAGAATCTGTTTTCCGAAAAATGGAAATGTCCCTAAAACTCGATAAAGCCTCCTTAGGTATTTTCTCAACGAATCCAATGACTGAGGGAAGCACTTTAACTGGATGTGAATTTTTTGGCGAGATCACCTCTTCTCCTACGTAATAAAGACCACATCCACCAAAAGAATCGTTTTTAAACTCAAAGTTACTTTCTCTCCCAGCACAATAATTTTCACGCAATAAACGATCAAATTCTTTTAAAACAGGATCAGTGCCCAACGCCTTTCGATATTCGCTATGCGAAAGCATTTCAACTAACGATTGAACTTGAACAACTTCAGTCTCTAACAACTCTTTGGTTACATGCGCATAGGCCTGCGCAAGGCTTGAGCATCTCTAAAAAAAATTAGTTGCGACAAAAATTCTATATTCATTTAAGTTTTTGAAACAATGAGTCAACACACCAGAGCCATTAACACACCAGAGCCATTAAAGCATTGAGAAAAAAACAAACGAGAGTTAAGTTAAATTACGATAAAAAACAAAACACTCAGGATTGAAACGCAAGAACAATCACCTGCTTATTTTCATGCTTAATGCCAGATATGATGAAACTAACAGCACTCAAAACTTGGCAGCAATTAAATTACTCAGTAGAAACAGATTGTTTTCTTTCCGATTTTTAATATCTAGCCCCATTTGGTTAGCTCCATGACGAGCTTTGTTATAAGCAAATTCTGGAAATTTCGGGTAATTTCGACGCACAACAAGTTCAAAGCTCTCTCTTTCAGTCTCCGGAACTGGCGTTCGAGTATCTTTTCGTAGCCTCTGGGCCCCTATAATAAACTTCTGCAGCTTGCAGTCTTCGTCTTTTCCGGACATTATTCCGCCAAGATACCGACCAAACTTCGCAGCACTCGCTTCGGCAGGAATTTGCATTAAACTTATGCCATTGTGTATCACCGGTGGATAATGCGTGGTGTTGTCGGCTGATGGCAGCTCACCTGTCTGGTTATAGGACACTAATGCAAAAAATTCTTCGTTGTCGGCTAGCTCTTTCTGTCGCAGTCTCTTCAGACAATCTTTATGCTCTTCAACCATCCGACATAGTTTCTCTTTAAAGACCTTGAAATTACTACTTTGCACCAAAACTGACGATTCGCGGGAACAAGTTGAGCTGTTCGCAGGCATTATGGTTGTATCTAGAGCATCAACATCATCATCGCTAGTGTCACTGTCAGTTTCGCTGTCTGATGCCATTCTATTTTCGAGTGCCCAGTTGACACTTCTTTTGGGTATTTTTCTCTTTAGAGTTATTTCGTCATCGGATGATGAGTTGGAATCCGAATAAGACATTTCTAACATGAAAAAGAAGTGACCATGTAAAACGAAACACAATATCTATTGACAACAAAACTGAACAAAGTTTTCAAATTCGGAACCACATTTGTAATGTTTGTATATAGATAAAAGTTTCAAGAGCGTTCAATGAAGGGCTGATGTTTGATAACTTAAATCAATCTGATCGCTCACGAATTAAAACCCAATATCATACAAAATACAAAAATAAGAAAGGAAAAGGCAGAAGCTAGATATTCTTGGCTTTTGAAACAGAAACACTTTTTGAAATATGAACTATCAAAAAGGAATAAAATTAGATGAGGACTATTACACAGAGAACAAATTGGTATCATATTACAAAGAATCTGAAACTTTTTTTATACTGATAGAAAAACTCTTGTTTTGTAGGAAAACATAAGCAAACAGAACTTAGTGAAACTAACGCTGCACACTTGTTCAGAAGTAATAACGATAGCTACAAAACTTGAGCGGCAAGAAGCATCTTCAATGAAAACAAACAATGAACAAATGAAATTTATCAGCGTCAGGTTAAAACATCAAAGTTTAAAGTCAGGATATTGTTGAATTTTTTTCTCTGAGCAGTAACATAAACAAAGATGAATGAATCGTGGCATGAGAGCCGTGCTTGTTTCTTAACATCTCATATTAGAGACAGTATTTTGATTTCATTTCTGCGCCGTATTGGTTGGCACCAATTATTGCGCGGCTAACGGCCTCCTCAGCATCATTACTGTAATTTCTCCGAACGCACAACTGAAAAATCTCCTCGAGTTTTTCGTCGCACGCAACTCTCGAATTTCGACGGTTAACCTTCCAACCCATCTGCTCTTTAATAAGTTTGCAAGCTTTTTCTGCACCAAAAATTTCCGGCGCAAGATTTCGCCCAAAAACTGAGGGCCCCTCTTCTGTCGGTTTGATGTTCATAAGGTCTTTCCCGTTAAACATCAGAGGTTCCTTGTTCAACTCTATTTGCTTGGATAGCTTTCTTGACTTTTTTGAGGCTTTCGGGATTCTCACCGTTTCGCAAAACCTCCAGAAGTTTCTTCCTGAAGACAGAATTTTCTTTCATAAATTTCCTCATATGGCTCTCCTGTGCATCCATAACCTCATTCAGTTTACTATTTACAAAATCCATTACATCATTCATCGAGTAATGCGAGTTATCGACTGTTTCCGTATTAGATCGCAAGTTACTTGGCGTTGAACAATTGGTTTTGGCCGAGTCTACATGAGGGCTTTGGTAGTTATCGTCTATTACATCAAGATCCCTAGGGAATTGGATCTTTCGTCTTACTGCACTCTCATTTGCCTCGGATGGTCGCTTCTTGACCCCTTTGTCCGGAACCGCGTTTTCTTTACCGCTAAGCAAAGCAAACATTATATTATATCGTAAATGTTACAATAAATTTGTTTGACGTTTTGGAAAGTACAAGATTAGGATCGTCTACTTATTTTTATATGGACTACTCAGTCGCCTACTACTCTCAGATGATGAATTGATTAAACGCGTTTTGTTAAGCTTCAAAAAAATTAAACAATTGTGTGCTAAAAAAGCAACGGATAAACTAACCCAGTAGGAACAACTGGTTCTTGTGAATGTGGGATGTTCTCTGTGCCATCGTAGTGAAAGCTCGTTTCACTGAAAAAATATTAAAGTCAAAATAGTTCTGCGAGCTTTCGATCCTACTAATTATCACAAACTAAAACAAGTTAGTTTCATTAAATGTTTGAAATATCCAAGCAAGATAAGACCTTTCGCAGCAAATCGAATGGATACAAGAAAAAAGTTTTGGCTGGTACATTGAGCAAGCATGTGACATAAGGCAAAGCTGTTTAGGTTATCCAAAATTTATGAAGACTACCAAACTGTGAGATCAAAAACCGAGCAGAGATTAACTAACGCAATAGAACTGATATCCGACAAGCTCCTATAGGTACTGGCAATTTTTGCAGTAACGCTTTTGGAATAGTCGTCAGACTCCTTAGCCGGAACAATTTTCACGAAAGAAGCTCTAAATTTCCCAACAACTGTGTCCTTGAAATTTATTTTTCGCGGTTTTGTCATCGAAATTTTATCAGCTAACGTAATTTCAACCGGCCAAGCAGAATGATTGTGCACTAAGACAAAAGGATTGATGTCATATTTTATGTAGAAGACCCAGTTCAAGCCTTTGGCCTTTTTTTCATCAGCAGCAGTATCGTAATATAAGGCTTTTGTTGGAATAGAACCTCTAGTTGATCGAGGACCTTCGACAATTAGGTTATCTGTTGACATGATTTGTTCTGAAAAGCAGCAACATTTCATTTCAACTCATCAACAGAGCGTCAATTGCGGGTCTGTGCTCGAGAAATCTGTTATTAGGGGACATATTCTTACTTGTTAAGATGTTCAGAAAAATCAAAGGTGAGCAGCTCAGCAGACAGAATAAATGTTTTCTTGAGAAAGAGGAAACTTAAGGAGAATCAGAAACTCAAAAATCAAAATTTCTCTATACAGTAATGATGAACACTCAAAGAAAATTTAGAACCACTTGATAAGAGAAATGTAAATTTCTAACCCCCTTTCGTCGTTAAACTTTGCAAGCAAGCACGCACAATTTTCAATGAAATGTTTTTGCTTTACTCAGTGAAACTTTTAGTGAAATATTTTGCCCACCGCCAAAAGCATTTTCATGAAAAAATCACCTACAATAAAAAAAATTGCCTACAATAAAATTCCCACCCACCGCACTGGAAGGCTGGAAAACAAGTTGCAAGACAATCGGATAAGATTGACCGAATCAATCAAATCGAAATTGCCATCAACAGTTTGGTTCAAGTTTCCTTAACATTTGAAGGCAGCAATTCAATTTTATCTGCCACCCATCATTTGACTGTTACCTGAAACTTTATTTGCCACACTTCAGCTAAACGGCAGTTGAATCCTAGCTGCCACACCTCGGCTGAATTTAAACTTAAATCTTATTAGACATATATCAACTGATTTATATGTTAAATCTTATCAGCCGCACATCAGCTGATTGCCATGCTTAATATTATCAGCCACACTTCAGCTGACTTTTACCACAAACCTTATCAGCCACAGGTCAGCTGAAAGACATTTTAAATCCTAGCAGCCACACGTCAGCTGAACTTAAATCTTATCAGACATATCAATTGATTGATATGTTAAGTCTTATCAGCCACACATCCGCTGATTGCCATGCTTAATAATATCAGCCACACTTCAGCTGACTTTTTTTCCAAGCTTTATCAGCCACACGTCAGCTGAAAGAGAATTTAAATCCTAGCAGCCACACGTCAGCCGAACTTAAAACCTAAATCTTTTCAGACAGATATCAATTGATTGATATGTTGAATCTTATCAGCCACACATCAGCTGATTGCCATGCCTAATACTATCAGCCACACTTCAGCTGATTTTTACCGCAAGCCTTATCAGTCACAGGTCAGCTGAGAGACATTTTAAATCCTAGTAGCCACACGTCAGCTGAACTTAAATCTTATCAGACATATCAATTGATTGATATGTTAAGTCTTATAAGCCACACATCAGCTGATTGCCATGCTTAATAATATCAGCCACACTTCAGCCTATTTTTTTCCCAAGCTTTATCAGCCACGCGTCAGCTGAAAAAGAATTTAAATCCTAGCAGCCACACGTCAGCTGAGCTTAAAACCTAAATCTTTTCAGACATTTATCAATTGATTGATATGTTAAATCTTATCAGCCACACATCAGCTGATTGCCATGCTTAATATTAGCAGCCACACTTCAGTTGATTTTTACCGCAAACCTTATCAGCCACAGGTCAGCTGAAAGACATTTTAAATCCTAGCAGCCACACGTCAGCTGAACTTAAATCTTATCAGACATATCAATTGATTGATATGTTAAGTCTTATCAGCCACACATCAGCTGATTGCCATGCTTAACAATATCAACCACACTTCAGCTGATTTTTTCCCAAGCTTTATCAGCCACACGTCAGCTGAAAGAGAATTTAAATCCTAGCAGCCAAACGTCAGCTGAACTTAAAACCTAAATCTTTTCAGACATATATCAATTGATTGATATGTTAAACCTTATCAGCCACACATCAGCTGATTGCCATGCTTAATATTATCAGCCACAATTCAGCTGATTTTTACCGCAAGCCTTATCAGCCACAGCTCAGCTGAAAGACATTTTAAATCCTAGCAGCCACACGTCAGCTGAACTTAAATCTTATCAGACATATCAATTGATTGATATGTTAAGTCTTATCAGCCACACATCAGCTGATTGCCATGCTTAATGATTTCAACCACACTTCAGCTGATTTCTTCCCCAAGCTTTATCAGCCACACTTCAGCTGAAAGAGAATTTACATCCTAGCGGCCACACGTCAGCTGAATTCAAAACTTTAATCATTTCAGACATACATCAATTGATTGATATGTTAAATCTTATCAGCCACACATCAGCTGATTGCTATGCTTGATAATATCAGCCACATTTCAGCTGACTTTTACCGCAAACCTTATCAGCCACAGGTCAGCTGAAAGACATTTTAAATCCTAGCAGCCACACGTCAGCTGAACTTAAATCCTATCAGACATATCAATTGATTGATATGTTAAGTCTTATCAGCCACACATCAGCTGATTGCCACGCTTAATAATATCAGCCACACTTCAGCTGATTTTTCCCCCAAGCTTTATCAGCCACACGTCAGCTGAAAGAGAATTTAAATCCTAGCAGCCACACGTCAGCTGAACTTAAAACCTAAATCTTATCAGACATATATCAATTGATTGATATGTTAAACATTATCAGCCACACATCAGCTGATTGCCATGCTTAATATTATCAGCCACAATTCAGCTGATTTTTACCGCAAGCCTTATCAGCCACAGGTCAGCTGAAAGACATTTTAAATCCTAGCAGCCACACGTCAGCTGAACTTAAATCCTATCAGACATATCAATTGATTGATATGTTAAGTCTTATCAGCCACACATCAGCTGATTGCCACGCTTAATAATATCAGCCACACTTCAGCTGATTTTTTCCCCAAACTTTATCAGCCACACGTCAGCTGAAAGAGAAATTACATCCTAGCGGCCACACGTCAGCTGAATTTAAAACTTTAATCTTTTCAGACATACATCAATTGATTGATATGTTAAGTCTTATCAGCCACACATCAGCTGATTGCCATGCTTAATAATATCAGCCACACTTCAGCTGATTTTTTTCCCAAGCTTTATCAGCCACACGTCAGCTGAAAGAGAATTTACATCCTAGCGGCCACACGTCAGCTGAATTTAAAACTTTAATCTTTTCAGACATACATCAATTGATTGATATGTTAAGTCTTATCAGCCACACATCAGCTGATTGCCATGCTTAATAATATCAGCCACACTTCAGCTGATTTTTTCCCAAGTTTTATCAGCCACACGTCAGCTGAAAGAGAATTTAAATCCTAGCAGCCAAACGTCAGCTGAACTTAAAACCTAAATCTTTTCAGACATATATCAATTGATTGATATGTTAAACCTTATCAGCCACACATCAGCTGATTGCCATGCTTAATATTATCAGCCACAATTCAGCTGATTTTTACCGCAAACCTTATCAGCCACAGGTCAGCTGAAAGACATTTTAAATCCTAGCAGCCACACGTCAGCTGAACTTAAATCCTATCAGACATATCAATTGATTGATATGTTAAGTCTTATCAGCCACACATCAGCTGATTGCCACGCTTAATAATATCAGCCACACTTCAGCTGATTTTTCCCCCAAGCTTTATCAGCCACACGTCAGCTGAAAGAGAATTTAAATCCTAGCAGCCACACGTCAGCTGAACTTAAAACCTAAATCTTATCAGACATATATCAATTGATTGATATGTTAAACATTATCAGCCACACATCAGCTGATTGCCATGCTTAATATTATCAGCCACAATTCAGCTGATTTTTACCGCAAGCCTTATCAGCCACAGGTCAGCTGAAAGACATTTTAAATCCTAGCAGCCACACGTCAGCTGAACTTAAATCCTATCAGACATATCAATTGATTGATATGTTAAGTCTTATCAGCCACACATCAGCTGATTGCCACGCTTAATAATATCAGCCACACTTCAGCTGATTTTTTCCCCAAACTTTATCAGCCACACGTCAGCTGAAAGAGAAATTACATCCTAGCGGCCACACGTCAGCTGAATTTAAAACTTTAATCTTTTCAGACATACATCAATTGATTGATATGTTAAGTCTTATCAGCCACACATCAGCTGATTGCCATGCTTAATAATATCAGCCACACTTCAGCTGATTTTTTTCCCAAGCTTTATCAGCCACACGTCAGCTGAAAGAGAATTTACATCCTAGCGGCCACACGTCAGCTGAATTTAAAACTTTAATCTTTTCAGACATACATCAATTGATTGATATGTTAAGTCTTATCAGCCACACATCAGCTGATTGCCATGCTTAATAATATCAGCCACACTTCAGCTGATTTTTTCCCAAGTTTTATCAGCCACACGTCAGCTGAAAGAGAATTTAAATCCTAGCAGCCACACGTCAGCTGAACTTAAAACCTAAATCTTTTCAGACATATATCAATTGATTGATATGTTAAACCTTATCAGCCACACATCAGCTGATTGCCATGCTTAATATCATCAGCCACACTTCAGCTGATTTTTACCGCAAGCCTTATTAGCCACAGGTCAGCTGAAAGACATTTTAAATCCTAGCAGCCACACGTCAGCTGAACTTAAATCTTATCAGATATATCAATTGATTGATATGTTCAGTTTATCAGCCACACATCAGCTGATTGCCATGCTTAATAATATCAGCCACACTTCAGCTGATTTTTCCCCAAGCTTTATAAGCCACGCGTCAGCTGAAAGAGAATTTAAATCCTAGCAGCCACACGTCAGCTGAATTTAAACTTAAATCTTATCAGACATATATCAGCCGATAGATATATTGATTCTTATCACCCGATTGCTATGCTATCTCTCATCAGCTGCACATCAGCTTATTGTCATGATTATTTTAATCAACCACTGCTCAGCTGAAAAAATGACAGTCAAATTTCTTTATTTCCAAAATAAAAAATAGACAAAAAGCAAAGCAACAAATTACAACTTGAAGGCTCATGATAACAATATACAGGCTCTTTGACAATTCAGTAACTTTACTGAGAATCTTCTCCTTAAACAGAGGCCATAGTTCTTCATATCCTTCGGGATAAAGATGCACACCATCACTTACATTCACAAAGATGAACGGAGCAAATCCGATATGCCGAGCTTCATATCTCTTTTGTAACCTATGTTTTGCTTGGTCAGTCCCCACCAAAATTGCCATTCGGGGCACAAGGTCACAACTCAATAGCATCGTTTGATTCTCCTTACAGAAATTGTTGATTTCCTTAAAACTTTGGCAGAGTCCACTGAGCGATGAGGGTGCACGTTCGCCAAGTCGACCAGTTATGTCGTTCCCACCCATAAATACAACGAGGAAATCATTTTCAACCATAGCATTTTGATAGTTGCGCCAGTTGAGCATCATCTTGCCTCCTTTCCCATAAATAATGAACTCGGGGCCAAAAAACTCGGACATCCTAATTAAATGTGAGTCGCCAGGTAATCCAATTTTCAGATTCGAATTCATGGTAGTCTTAAAGAAAGAGATGTCTAACACTCTGCCCGCATTTAGAACGTTTATTCAGAATCAAGTTTGATGAGGGTACAATGCTTTAATCCTAGCCTACTAATTTATTGCCTTTCCGGTCTTCGACCAGCTTTTTTAGGCGCTGCCTCGACCCGTGCAGCTGGGGTTGACACTTAACGCTGAAAGAAAAGCATGAAACAAACAACAGAACACATAAATTGCATCATTATAGAAACGTCACGTAACATTCTTGTTAGTTAATGGGCCTTGGGTGCCCAATATTGCAACCCCAATAAAGGTTTTTCCCAAATTTCAGAGTAGATTACATGACTACATGACCAAAATCAAGAGAGTCGGTGGGCTCATCTACAGACCCAAAATTGACCACCTAAAAGTCTGAAAACGCTATATAAACTATATATGGGGAGCTTCTGCATTAGAAATGGAGCTCGACGCACCTATTCCTGTAAACAAAATCACTTTTTTCACTATTTCACAAGTAGAGACGTTAAACGTACCGGTCACTAAAATGTCAAAATTGCGGTATGTCTCCTGGCAAATTTCTCGAAAACGGCTGAAAGAAACAAAACGCCACTTATAGGGATTCAAGCACGGCTCAAGCTGAGTTCAAATCAAAAAACAGATCGAAAATCGGTTCACTCTACGAGGAGATATTCCAACATCAATGTACCGTACCAAATGATCAAAATGACCCATTTCGGGTCCTGTTTCGCTGTATAAATATTAACTGTTATAAATAATAACAAATTATAACTATAACCAGGGCACCAGGACAATATACTTGGTCTATGGGACCAGTTTGGGTGACCCAAACTGATAGTTTTCACATCTTCCCAAGTGAATAACCTGATTCTAAGCAGAAAATCAGGGGGTTGGGGGGGGGGTCACTTGCAGAGTGAAATTTGACCCCCTAGATCTCGGAAAACCCTATACAAAATATATATGGGGAGATTCCCCATTACAAATGGAGTTCAACGAGCCTATTCCTGCAGTCAAAGTCATTAATTTCAACATTTCACATGTAGAAACGTGAAACGTACCAGTCACTAAAAGGTCAAAATGACCGAATGTGTCGAGGCCAATTTCTCAAAAACGGCTGAAAGAAACAAAACGCCATTTACTGGGATTCAAGTACTGCTCAAGCTAAGTTCAAATCAAAAGACAGATCAAAAATCAGTTCACTCTACGAGGAGATATTTCAATTTAAGCGTACCGTACCAGATGGCCAAAATGACCCCTTTCGTGTCCTGTTTCTGTACTATAACCTATAACCACTCATTATAACAACTGATTATAACCACAAATAAATATATGGGGAGACTTTCCACTAACTCACGAATCTAAAACAGTCAAATCTGCGCTTTAATTCTACACATAATAAGTTTAATATCGTATTCATGGTCGTTCTTCTCTCCTCAGGAGGTCGAACCGGGGCCAAGTTCCCTGCCCAATTTCTCGAAAACGGCTGAACAATAAAACGCCCCTAGTACAGTTTGTAGCACTGCTTGAGATACGCATCATTTTCAAAAATGAGCCCAATCGGTGCATTCTTCAAGGAGTTATAGCAAAAACAAGGTACCGTACCAAATGACCTTAGAGGAGATGTACATGACCTTCAGAGCTAAAATTGAACATCTAAACCACTGAAAACGCTATAGAAAGTATACATATTTGGAATCTACGTTAGTCCAGCTCTTCAAAACACTAATTTTTACACGAACATTCAAGAAATTCAGAACTCAGAAAGTGACCAGACCTGACGGTCATTCGCTTCTGGGGTCAAAATGTGGTCAAGTTCCCTGGCCAATTTCTCAAAAACGGCTGAATAAAAAAAAACGCCCTTAGTAGCACTGCTTGAGATACGCATCATATTAAAAAATGAGCCCAATCGGTGCACTGTAGAAGGAGTTAAAGCAAAAACAAGGTACAGTACCAAATTGCGAAAAAGCGAAGTGACATCTGTCCAGAGCCCAAATCGACCGTCTGAACATCACAAAATAGTATGTAAAATATATATGGGGAGACTCCCCACGAACTGGGGATACTAAAACACTAACACTTGTTGGGTAAATCGCGTGTTTTGTTGTACCAAAATTTGGGTCACCCAGAATAGCCCGAAAATTCGACCTATTTCAAATTTGAACACTAATAACTTTTTGACTAGGAATCGGGAAATTGGGAAACCAACCGAATTGGGAAACCAACCAAACACTGCAAGCAAGAAGGGTTCAGTGCTAACAAAACAGTGCGACTACTCCCGTTTGATTTGGTCCAGTACTTTAGAAGATATTAACAAAATACTGTTCGGTACCCCATTTTTTGGGCTAAAATCGGAGCCCAAAATCTCCGGAAAAGACGTAAAACAACGTAAAACAGAGTTGCCGGCGTATTTGTGGGTGTGATTCTGGTCCACTTAGACCTTCTTGTTCACGGAGAACCTTCATGGGGAGGTGGGAACAAATTTCCTATCTCGCCATGAAGGCTATGGTGTTTTGTGTGTTTTGACACAAAACAACACTCACCGAAATTTGCCGAATTCATGAAAAAAGAAAAATTGTTGAGTTAACCCCATTAAGAGATACAATTAGCTTCAGGAACTCAAATAGTGCCTAGAAAACAAAAAAAAGCACACCAGAGAACTTGCTCAATTGCGAAAAACACCACCTAGCCATTAAATTTGAGAAAATATTTTGTTTTTCTGCGGTTTGACACCTACAGGACAAAAATGGCCCTTTCAACGCCACAAAACTATAGTAAAATATGTATGAGGATAGTTTGCACTATCCGAAGAATCTAACAATTTCATATATGCAGGGTTACTTTGTTATTTTTGGATTTGAATTCTGGGTGATACCAACATGACCTTATAATTCAAGGTTTTTTTTAATAACTGATCTTGAATCACTTTTTCACCGTCCCAGGTACAAAAACCACTCACTTGGCACGCAAGATAAGTTCAATACCAACAAAACGCGCATTTGATTGTTCATATTGGTAGAGTAGTTTTGAAGAAATCATCAAACATTTGCCCGAAACCCCATTTTTTGGGTTCCTGATACATCTAACTTTTTCGCAAATTCTTGGAAAACTACTAAAATCTGGGGCTCGGACGTAAATTTGGGAGCAATATAAGTTCAATTGGTAGCTACTGGACACAGGAAACCTCTACCGTCAAGTGGGAAAAAGTTCCCACCTCACCATAGAAGCCAGTGTGTTTCAGAGAAAAAATTGGATTGTCATTGTATATTATAAAAATTGGATTGTCATTGAAAAAATCATTGTATATTATAAGCTGGAACGTACTGGATGCTTTTTTATAATCTTTTTAGAGCTTACCACGTCATTCTTGCTTTGTGTAAACAGTTGAAACCATGGAAATAATCATTGTACTATAATTGTGGAAATGAGTATTTCAAATACGTTATCGAGGGCAAAGTTTATATGAAACTTTCCGTAAAGGATCGGGAGAAAAATTATTCCCAGGCAAAACATTTTTCAAACCCATTTTTGTCTTTAACCTATTTTTGTCTTCCGTAGGAGATTGAAAAGCAGCATTTGTATGCATATGTAGCACACTGAATCAGCAAAACATCAGAAATACTTCAAAATCTCTCGCATGATATTTTTTTGAATACTAAGTGTCGAACTAAACATTTTGTCGGCGCAATAAGTGAAACAAACTAATTAGACAAGCTGGTCCAGCTAACTGGTTCTAAAACACAACCTTTTTAAACGTTTTTGGTCACGAAGTTGAGACGAAACCATCAAAAACGAGAAACGGACTCCTAATATTTGTCTTTACTCTGAAAATTTGCTCAAACAAATTAATGTTAAATAGCCTCTGTAATGATCTTCAAAAGTGTTTTTGTCAGTTAATTAGATGCATTGTTAGTCGAAGTAAACACCACAATGGTTAAAATGAATTGGATGGCCAGTTTTCACATCGACAGGGATGTCAGACTATTTGCGATGAAAAAAGATTCATAAAATTTCCGAATTTCATAATGAGAAAAATTGATGAAAAACCAAATTAAAGTAAGAAAATTAGAAAGAAGACATAGAGTGTTTAACGAGCTTTGTGATTAACTTCATAAAGCAGTTTTTACTTTTCGAAAACTCTCAGAAAGAAAGAAAGATCAAATTATCTACAAAAATTAGACGAAATTTTTTTTGCATTTTGAAGTCGAGTAAAGTTTTTCCTCAGCCATATAGACAAAATTCCGTTTTTCCAAATTTTTTCCTAAACTAGTGAACTGAGGTTTTTTACATGGAGATCTTGATCACCATTTTGAATCCGTAGTTGAGAAAAAAATCATTACAGTATTAAAAAAGATCTTTTTCAATTGTTTGGGACACGTTCTCGTACAAATTCATTTGAAGTAGATTCCGAAATACTTTCAGATGAAATTCTGAAATTTGATAGGATGTGATTTGAGTCCAGGCAGACAACAATGGATTTAATTTAAATGAATGAACTTTTCTCACATCGAAACAACTGTCAGACCACTTGCAGTTAATTGCAAAAAAAACAAATAGGATGTTCCAAAGTTCTTCGTGGTAAAGTTTGATCAAAAAGCTTACTTTTGAACTAAAACACAGATTGTTGATTGGGGTATCAGCCCCTTTGATGATTGTTTATTTGCAAAGGACGCTCACAAATGATAAAAAACAAAAACTTCAACAAAATTTGCCTGAAAATTTTTTTTTTGAAATTGTGAAGTCGAACGAAACTGATATCAGCTGAAAACGCAGAGTATGCTTCAAAAACGTCTCATATCGTGCTGAAAACCAAGTGTTATAGCAATCGGTCTTTTCAAGTAAGAATTTGCTACATTAACCAAAATTTTTGTTATCCGATTTACCCCAAAAAATTTTTTTGGGAAGAAACTTTTTCTATATTCAATCGAGTTTTCATTTTCCCATAATGGTTTTTGCTATGAGCTAGTTATCCACTCCTGGAAATGAACCTGAGTGGAGGATCACAACTAAAGCGTTTTTGATAGTGACAAAAAATAATTGTTCTTGGACAATGGATAAATTTTGTAGGCCAAAACATTGAGATTGGGTGGTTCAATTCTCGATGAGGTAAAACTTTGCTTGATATCAGCTGAAAAACACAAAATGTGATTCAAAGAAGTTTGGTTCCTCGAAACAACTCATTGGAATTAGCTATTGGTCTGTTCAAAAAAAAATTGCTACATTAACCAAAATTTTGGGTGTCCGATTTACCCCAAAATTTTTTTGGAAGAACACTGAAACCATGTTCTATCGAATTTCCATTGTCCCAAACCTTTTTGTGCTATACGCCAATTTTACACCAGTACACATGAACTTCAAACACGAACCACATATAAAACGTTTTATATGGTGCCAGATATTGATAGTATGACAAGGGGTAACATCGAAAGAGAAAACAGTGATTTATTGCTTTTAGTTCGTTATAATGTGAGTTTTCGCTTGTTATCAATTCAAAAACACAAGTTACGCTTGAAAAGGTGTCTGTTCTGTACCAAAAATTGGAAGGGCAAGAAAACAGTTCTTCTTAAGGAAGAAATTAGTTCTTTTACGGAAAAGATTGAACCAAAACTGTTCTATGAAGTTCTATGACTACAACTTTTTCATTGTTGATTGCTAGTTGCGATCTCACTTGATGCGACGGCTTTTCACTGAATAACTCAAGGCATGCGAGATGTTTTTTAACTTGAAAAATTGTTTTTCACTTTTCTCCAAATTTTTTTCTTTTTCTATGTTCTATGGCTACAACTTTTCCATAATTCTCTGTTCGTTTAAGACTCAATTTTTCAATTTTTTTTCAAGTTAGTTTTTTAAAACATTCTTTTTCCCTCCTTTTCATGATATAGAAAAACTTTGCATAAAAATTTAATTCCATAGAACTCCCTTTTTATGAAAGTTCTATGACTACAACTTTTCATAGACGCCATAATATTAAGTTTTAATTTTATAACTTTTTGAATTATGGGGTCAACCCGGGTATATATATATATATATATATATATATATATATATATATATTGTATAGCTTTTTGCCAATGGAGTCATAATATTTTTAAATGTTATCAAGGAAAGAGGGCACCTGCGTTATAATTCATATCTGGTTTCTGAAGACGCGCTGAAAGCCATGCAAGTTTTCTTTAACAATTTCGTAAAATTCATCAAATGGAATTTTTCTAGGACTTTGGTGAAGTCTGCTGCATCTATACTCAGAAAATAGGTCTTTTTGCATATCAAAGAATTTGCCGGCTTTGAAGATTCTGTCTTCAAATTTTCTCTGGTCGTCCTTAAATTTCACCTAAATTCAGTTGTCTTTTCTTGAGTTTTATTAATTTTCTTATTTTGTGATTAAATTTGATATTTTGTTTTTTTTTCACTTTATGATTTCGGTCATTTTAATCAAATGAGGCATTCCATGTTTAAACCATAAGGCAATTTAGAACTATGTCGTTTACTTTTTGTCAATTATTCTCAATAATTGCTTTTTAACCAGTTGTACCGTTGTTGTACTGGTAGGTGTACACTACTGAAGAAGCAAGTGGTTAATGGGCTTGAAATTATTTTCTAAATCAAAGTTTTTCATTCAATTTTGTTTAACACAAATTTTTTAAGTTTGTTGAAGTTTTGAAGTTTTCGTTGAAGTTTCAAATTGATTTGTGAGCGTTTGTGCACTGCAAACAAAACTATAAGAAGTTTTCATTTCATTTGCTTCTTGCTGACAGAAGTCACCGTTTTGGTTGTTGGACAGAGAACCTCTAATTGGTTTTCCTGTGTACTCTGATTGTCAATACCAAAAATTGGAATGGCAAGAAAACAGTTCTTCTTAAGGAAGAAATTAGTTCTTTTACGGAAAAGATTGAACCAAAACTGTTCTATGAAGTTCTATGACTACAACTTTTTCTTTTTCATTGTTGATTGCTAGTTGCGATCTCACTTGATGCGACGGCTTTTCACTGAATAACTCAAGGCATGCGAGATGTTTTTTAACTTGAAAAATTGTTTTTCACTTTTCTCCAAATTTTTTTCTTTTTCTATGTTCTATGGCTACAACTTTTCCATAATTCTCTGTTCGTTTAAGACTCAATTTTTCATTTTTTTTTCAAGTTAGTTTTTTGAAACATTCTTTTTCCCTCCTGTTCATGATATAGAAAAACTTTGCATAAAAATTTAATTCCATAGAACTCCCTTTTTATGAAAGTTCTATGACTACAACTTTTCATAGACGCCATAATATTAAGTTTTAATTTTATAACTTTTTGAATTATGGGGTCAACCCGGGTATATATATATATATATATATATATATATATATATATATATATATATATATATATATATATTGTATAGCTTTTTGCCAATGGAGTCAGAATATTTATAAATGTTATCAAGGAAAGAGGGCACCTGCGTTATAATTCATATCTGGTTTCTGAAGACGCGCTGAAAGCCATGCAAGTTTTCTTTAACAATTTCGTAAAATTCATCAAATGGAATTTTTCTAGGACTTTGGTGAAGTCTGCTGCATCTATACTCAGAAAATAGGTCTTTTTGCATATCAAAGAATTTGCCGGCTTTGAAGATTCTGTCTTCAAATTTTCTCTGGTCGTCCTTAAATTTCACCTAAATTCAGTTGTCTTTTCTTGAGTTTTATTAATTTTCTTATTTTGTGATTAAATTTGATATTTTGTTTTTTTTTCACTTTATGATTTCGGTCATTTTAATCAAATGAGGCATTCCATGTTTAAACCATAAGGCAATTTAGACCTATGTCGTTTACTTTTTGTCAATTATTCTCAATAATTGCTTTTTAACCAGTTGTACCGTTGTTGTACTGGTAGGTGTACACTACTGAAGAAGCAAGTGGTTAATGGGCTTGAAATTATTTTCTAAATCAAAGTTTTTCATTCAATTTTGTTTAACGCAAATTTTTTAAGTTTGTTGAAGTTTTGAAGTTTTCGTTGAAGTTTCAAATTGATTTGTGAGCGTTTGTCCACTGCAAACAAAACTATAAGAAGTTTTCAATTCATATGCTTCTTGCTGACAGAAGTCACCGTTTTGGTTGTTGGACAGAGAACCTCTAATTGATTTTCCTGTGTACTCTGATTGTCCAATACCGTTTTTATTTCTGATTTTTCTTCGATGAAATACTTGCCTGACCATCTAATTGGACATAAATTTTGTGGTTTTTATATAAAACAGATAAAGACTTCTCAATTTTGGTTTTGGTTTTTATAGCAACATTGGATTCAAGTTGCAGTTTTTCGTGAGGGATGTTTGTAATGCCTACTAAACTCCTGGTTTTACTCTCATCTGTTTCTCTGTCTGTTTGATGTATAGTTTAATTGCCAAGAAATAGGGCTGTCTTGCGTACATCTTTCGTCGAACATTTTTTATTGAGGCATATAAAATCAATATCGTTTTTAGCTACTAAAAAATTTGACATTTTCTGGGTTTTTGTTCCAGTCTGATTCTTACGTTGTAGTTCAACATTTCGATTGCTGTTGGTCTTAAATCTCATTCATCAGACTCGTTTTGTGATAATTAAACCCACTTTTCGTCAATTTCTGCTTCAACTATTAGATTTCTCGAGGGCTTTATATCGCCTTGTATCAATATCTGTCGTTTTTGAAGCAATTCAATTTCAATGTTTTCTTCTCCAGGCGGGAGATCTTTACTTATATAGACTGATTTTTGCTAGTATTTTTTTGTTCAATATAATAAGTGAGTTAAAAAAGTGGTTGAGATGTCGGCAGTTCTTGATACACATTGAAGGGAAATTATTGGAAAAAAATATAAATAACGGTAAAGATATATAATAGACATAAATTTCCCAAACAAGGGAAGTGCAACTTTTTGGCATAAAATAATGCTATTTTGTAGATCAGCTTCGGTACAGTTGTCCGTTTACAATAGAAAGAAAATGCATTTCCGAAAAGTTTTGAAATCACAAAAAAAAACATTGAACAGTGCTATTTGAGGTATTGAACGCCCAGAAAGCGGTGTTGGAAATGGCTGGAATTCAAATGAAATGCAGATAATTTGTGCCGAACCGTTTTTCTCCTACCTTTTTTGCCTAAAAATGATACACTAAAGATTGCAGGCAATTCCTCGTTGAATGAGTTTCTAGAGAACGAAACAATCATTTTTTAATTATTCTAGGAAGTTTTTTAAACGAACGTGACAATAATTTTGTAGATGGTTTTAGAATATACAACTCAAAACTATAAAAGTTGTTTACTCTTAAAGAAAGTCGAAAACTATCAAAGGCAGCTTTAATTGACACCATCAATTTTATTGCTTTCACAGCAACGTGGATAAAAATTAACAATAATAACAAGATAACTTAACATAAAGGAAGAAGAAAAAACAATATAGTTAGAACACATAGTGAAAGATAACACAAATTAGTTGCACATCCTTGAATAAAATTTTGGTCTAAATGTTTGAGTTTTGTTAGCAAATCAAAATTTTATTATCGGTTTAAATAATAAATGTCATAGGTACGTACTTTTCCGTATACGTTCACAATTGATGATATCTTAAATTGAAAATCCTCGGCTGAAGAAGGAAAAAAAAATCATATCATCAGTGTGAAACATCATCCATTGTTTCATTCTCGAGTACATGCTGGCACGAGTACTTGCGCACTCTTAATGGCTAGTTTTCTCAAGGTTTTCTTGAGTTAGTTTTCTTGCAAGTTTTTAAACTCGTGGTTGTAAACAGGCGAGGACTTCAGCAGCAGAAGAAAATAAAAAAAAACATTTCATCAGTGTGGAAGTATCATCGATTATTTCATTCTCGAAAAAGTGCCGACAAGAGTACTTGAACTCTTGGCAATTAGTTTTATCAAGGTTTTCTTGAAATGATTTTTCTCTAACTATGTGATTTGTGATTGTAACTAAGTGGGGACTTCTGACTGGGTTTGTATTTTGCTGACTTGTTTAACGAAAATTGACTGCCTTTTGATTACGTTTGACCATTGAAATTCCTGAAGGGACTCAGTTGCCGTTTTATTATACCTCGCATGGAAAGTCAGACGTTTTAGTCAAGTTATACGTGTCACATTTTCTCTGATTACCTGTGGTGACAGTTCTCGGTAGAACAATTTTATTTATCTTGTTAATGTGTTACAGTGTGATTTAGGTGAAGTGTCTTCCTTGAGGATATTTGGTAGGAGAATTTGCATTGATTACAAAACTGATTTTTCCAAATCATTGTACACATATTGTCCTCATTGATATTAGCTGAGGCAGTTTTGTTGCAAATATCAACGAATTCGATATCTTTTGCAAACGCAAACTTGTTGTTAATAACATTATGAAAAATATTTCAGTGCCCTTTCTCTTATGAAATTAGGTCATCAATTTTAGCAAACTGCCTCGTTAACATCGTTTTCTAATCCTTTGGATTGATTACTGGAGCCCAATAAGATTAATGTTAAAAGACTTCAATCATTTTCAAAAGGTGCTTCATTAGGAAAATATACAAAAAAAAATTAGATTCGGTATGCAAAAATTTGACTGATTTCAGTTTACAGTAAGTGATTGGTTGGAGATTGTTGACCTGGAATGTATGTATAATTGAGGAGTGTTAAGATGTGGTTGCGAAGCATACAAATGTGAGAGGCTTGTTAAGGAATAAAATGATTAAACAAAATATAGTATTGTAAGGTTATGTTGTATTTCGAAAACATGTCACAGATAAGTAATAATTTGACAACATACGAGTTGAGCTTCTTGATCAATACTGAGGCTGCATGTCAACTGTTGTTTTTTGCTTAATGATGAATATTTTTGTATGGGATTCAAGTCCGAGTATTTTTTATATCTTGTATGTAGTTGACGGAAATGAGTGAAATGCGTGAAATGAGCGCAGCTAGTGAGACAAATTTCATTTTTTCAAATTGTATTAAGGAAAGGAAGTGATTGGCAATTGAGGTTGCAGTCTTGGACAGAATAGGACTCAAGCAAACTCTGAACCCGCAGAAGGGAAAATTGCTATTAAAACTGAAGCATTCTTCAGTGTGATTGAGTTTGAGAAGTGCTCCTGCTTAGAGTTGATCATTTTGCTCCTAAACGGTTTTGACTTTGCGGTAAAACTCTTTAGAGTTTTGGTCATTCAAGCAGCCGTTCGTTGATAAAACGATTGAAAGTTTTCGCTATACCTGGTTCAATAGCCAGGTAGTTCTCGGGGAAACTCCATTGGCCTTTTTCTCTTGCAGAGTGGAGTGAGTATGCTGTTACTGTATATAATTGGTAATTTGATTTAATATGGATGTTCCAAAAAAGAACGACCAAAAAAAGTTGTAACGGGTTGACTGATTGCTTTATTGTCTCAAAATTCCGTCAGAAGTTCTGTCAAATCCAGTGGCTTTGAGATTCATTTCTGAATTAAAAGCTTCTTATAATTCGTCAGAAGACATGGGATGGCAAAAAATAGTCTATCCGTTGTCCACGCGGCACTGTATTTATTTGTGTTTGTCCAATGCTGTTTATGGTGTTCATAAGATACATACGCTATAATAAACAGTTTTCAGATATTGTATTGAAGAGCTTTAGCTGGAATCTGACAGAAAAATTATTGTCTTTGTTTTGGCTTAGTAGGTTGAATTTCCACGCCCTCTGTGATGTAAAGCTTTCTTTAGAAAACATTTTTTTTGGACATCGGTTTGAGAAAGGACAAAATTACGCGATTGTCACTTGAAGTTTCAGTTGCATATTTCTTCGAAACTTGCTCATATTTTTGAAGTTTAGGAAGAGTTCATGATCGAACCAAGCCAATTTTTCTGTCAAGCATGGATGGTTGCTGATTGTAGGGATCTTTTATATGAGACCCCTAAAGGATTTCTGGAGTTTTTTAGAATCCAATTTCAGAAGTTGTTTGAGTCCTTATTCAAAAAACCATTTGTTTAATATTTATATGAATAATAACTAGAAATTAAAATCTGTTTCTTCGCAATTGTTTGTAGAGTGTGTTCAGATGGATTTGTAAACAGTTCAGATTGTTCAATTTCAATGTAAATGGCGTTTCTTGTACACGACTTTTGAACAGTAAACTCAGTTGTTGACATACATAAAGTCAACATTATTGCCCAAAACTTTGCTATCAAACGTGGGTACATTCCTTATGTATGTCGGATTTTTTTTTCTTTATCGGTTCTGGCATTGCAATTCCCACCAAAAAAAACAGATTTTTTCCAATTAGGGCCAGAGCCATCGACTCTATAACTTCCTTGTTTTTTGGAGGAATTAATTATTAATGTTCATTTAGTTGTAGCGCAATATTGTTTTCATTTTTGAAACCTAAGAGGAGATTCGTTGATAAGTTGATATATTGAGAATTTGAGAAGTTGATAAATTGAAACGTCAGACATAAATTGATGGTTAACTGCGATGATATGCAATCATGGGTTTTCCCGTAGGTAGGTTTAGTTGCAGGTGCGTTTTAATAAATAAATTATTGTTAAGTTAAGTTTATAGACAGTTATTGTTTAAGTTATAAATAAAATGTCGGCATTAGCTACGAGACTGAATTCCTCTAATCTCCCTACCCGGGTTGAGGTGTCACCACCAGTCAACGCAAAATTATGTAGCATAAGCGATGAATGCGGGTTATTTTGTAAGATCAGCGGTGAATGCGGTCAAGTTACATAAATCAGGCGGTGAATGCGGCAAAAAAACTTTATCGCCTGGTAGCATAATTTTACCGCTGAATTTAGAGGTGAAATTACATAAATTCTTTGCTTTGAAAAAAGTTTCCAAATTATTTGTGAAAAGCGGTGAATGCGATGAAAATACATATATTCACCGCTTAGAAAAAAATGTCAAAAAACTGCAAAATTAGGGGTAATTTTTGAGGATAAAACGATGTAAGATAAGGGGATAATAGGGAGTCAAGGAAGAATTGTTAGATTTAAAAATACCCCTAAAAATTACCCACCTAAAATTACCCCTTAGTCTAACATCTTTTTGACACTTTTTTTCTAAGCGGCGAATTTATGCAATTTTAGCAATATAGTAAGCGGTGATTTTACGAAAAATCATTGCATTTCACCGCTAAAATATGTAATTTCACCGCTAAAAATGGCAAATCTTACAATAATTCACCCCGCATGTTCTACAGAAAGTAGAGTGAAATTAATTTATATTCAAAACAAAAATACTAGAAGTTAGAGAGAGATGGTGAAGTGGAAGAAGAAGAGAATAACATGCAGAAGGTGAAAGGTTCAAACCCGTGTAAGGCCGGTAAATTGTAGTAATCGGTGAAATGTGGTGAGTTTTGTAAGTTCACCGCTTACTCTAGCGGTGAGATTGCATAATTTCACCGCATTTCACCGCAAGATTATGTAAGAATATTGAGGTGAAAAAAAAACAACTTTTCAGGGCTTATCTTACATATTTTTCCGATTTTTCCTCGACCCGAGTAGGAGAATGGATAATCACTGGTAGATGTTTAAATTTGACTCAAAGTTCATTGGTTCTCAGCTGTGTGAGTTTCATTGCTATTCGACAGTTTCGTCTCAATTGATCTCAGGTGACATCGATACTTCTCAGAATCGAGGAAGGTCTATGAGAGTTTGGGCTTTTTTGATGCACTGCCACTTTATTAGTTTTTTGCTTGAAAGCGAATATCTTCACTAGTTATCTAATCTCTCCCAGTCACTTGACATCCTTTGATGCTGCTTTATGGACTCCATTTAGTGTCTTAAGCATCTCAATTGCAATGGCCGTTTCACTAGAGTTATCGTCCACAAGACAGCGAGATAGAATAGTGTTGTTCTTGCGTTGTTTCTTGTCTTTTTTCTGCAATATCGAGTGTTTCATGAATTCCTCGAATGTAGAAGGTTGGGTTGGGTGAGTGTCCGCTCCACCGTGAGACTTTCATTTCATTTTTGAGAATTAATCAAATTGTCTAAAATTGGATTTGTTGTGCCAGATTTCTAATATTAATATTCACTTTCGTTCTTCAATTCAACTACATGCAAATTTCAGAAATAATCAATTTGCCATATTAGTGGTTCCGGCAACTGAATGGTATCTCCCAATCTTGATAGCAGAATTCACATAGCAAGTTCAGTCACTAGATAGATTTGCGTTGTTAGTTGGGCTCCAAACGTTGCATTATATACCGCAATTGTTCGAGCAGTCAAGATGTCGAGTTTTTTTCATCTATCGCATGATGGCATAATTTCATTATATAATGAGTTTTAGGTTCTTTGGTGCTATTATCTGTTTTGCGCTTTTTTTAAATTTGATTGTGAATCGGCAATTTTCCGAAATTCGTTTGTTTGGAGATTTCGGAGCTTTATGTAGTTTAATGGGCAGATTAAACACTAAACCTTTAAAATGGCGCTTGGAGGCACTTCAAACGAGACAGAAAATATTGTCATGTCGCAGAATTGTTATCAATGTAAACACCCAAATCGACCGTATCTGTGAACATGCTAAAATTAAACTTCTTTTTGATCTTCCTTTGATGTATCAGAAAGCCCAAACACCAGACCAAAGATGTCAGTAGTTTCAGAAATTCGCAAGTGTGTTATTTCATCCTATTACTTGACGAACTTAAGAAAACCACACCATCATCAACTGATACAAACGTCATTAGCTCTAACACCATTGAACTTGATACAGAACTGAACAGACGCCGATGGATTTCAACTCACGGGCTAAAAATGTCCAATAAACAAAGTTCAGTCGCCAGAGCAACCAGGGCACATGCTTAAACAATTTAAGACTGCTGAAGACATGAGGGCAACACTATTAAGACATGCGACTGAAACAAAAATAATTTTTATGCAGATTTGATGCAATTTTTAAAACTAACGCAATCTGCAAGTATACAAAAAACCTCTGCAAAACTTAGCTTTTCAAAAGTGTGCTTCAAAAAAGTAACCAAACAGGCTCGAGCGAGACTACGTAGCACTGAATGTACAAAACGTCTCAATTTTGTCCTAAAAATTACATTTGCTCTGAAAAAGCAAAGTTCCCTCACCTATCAAAAAACTCAAGTTGAAAAGTTTTTCTGGAGCATCAATGACAACAAGTTTAATAATCGAAATGAACTAATGGAAACCTTCAATTTTCTTAAATAAAAGAGTTTAGCCTACCAAAATTATCGCCTGTTTTGGAACATAAACCAGCTCCTAATATATCGAAACGCAGTCAAATACATTCGGTGACAAAATTATTTATTTTAAGCAATTGTAGACATCAATTCGCAAAACATTATGAAAGCCAAGAGTATACACGCTAGAAGGAACAAAAAATGATTTATTTTTTCTTCTAATTGGTGCTAATAGCCGGCCTGGCCTATGATATTTTAATCTATTATATCCGCCTGAAGATCCAGTTGAAAATTATTTTTATCAAAATGTTAACAAATAACAAAATAAATCATCTAAAAAGTGAGATGTTAGTGTCAATATTCGTATTCTAGGCAAAAACTTTTTTTAATGTTATTGTAAAACCTTTTTTTGCTTTATTCAGCTTATATTTATACTGGACTAATTTCAAATAAAGAAAAATATATATAATTTGAAAAATTTTGTAGAATTTTATGAATTGTACAAATTTTTCTGTATTTCATTAATCTGAGGCAGCCGGATCTAAAAATTTAAAGATTATAAAGATTATAAGGAACTGTTTACTGTTCTTCTTGTTAAAGATTTTCTTTTTTATAAATGTGGCTAATCATAATCGTTTAGAGCATCTTATTAACCTGTGCATGTGCTTTCGACTAATATTTGCATAATTTTAAAATAAATTTGGACCAAAAACTGTCTATTTCGATAGAGATATTTATTTTTTATAGTGAAAACAAATAAAGGACTCCTATGCAATCTACAATTACCAATACGGCAAAAAGTAAATCTGCTATTATTACCTAATAAGTCTGTAACAATTTCAATTAAGCTGGCAATTAAAGTGATACCGTCTGCACTGCACAAGCTTTGAAATGACTAGGTTGAAAGTTTTTAGTTTTGTTGCTTCCCCAAATTGGTGCCGTTTCGGCGGTTATTGTGCAGCACCTTTCCCGAGGAAACAATTTAAATAGTTTATGCTGTAAAACACCTCGAGATTCAGGGCTACTATGAATAAGGGCTACAATGCATAACTTCAGTTTTTACACTAATTTGCCAAAAAAACGGTTTTGTCATATTTACCGGATTTTTTTCTGATTTAAATTTCTGATTCCAATTTCTAGGCATAAAAATAGTTGTTCTCTACGGAAAATTTTTCAACAATTCCCTTGAGTGCGTTAGGTGGTCAACCTGCAAATTAAAAAAATGTATAATCAATTTAAGTGATTAGTATTTCAGGTACGACATTTTCCGTATACTTATAGGATTAGTGAAATCTAGATCAGATGGCTCGGCATCAGAAGGGAGAGTGGTTGCAATGAGGACAACGGTATTGTTCTAATTTGCGTGCGTATCAAGTAACTGTTTATTGCTCTTCTTGTTAAAAGTTTTTATTATTTGTACATCTGGCTAATCCTAAACAAAATCGTTTGGAGCATCTAATTAACTAAAGAATGTGCTTTTGACTAATATTTGAATAATTTTTTGATAAATTTAGACCTGTACCAAAAACTCTATTTCAATAGAAAAATTTATATTTTAGAGTGAAAACAAATAAAGAACTCCTATGCAATTTACAATTACCCATACGGCGAAAACTAAAACTGCTATTTTTACTTTAAAAAACCTATAACAATTTAAATTAAGCTGGCAATTAAAGTGATTCCCTCTGAAACGCACAAGCATCACCTTTTGGAACGATAAGAATGAAAACTTCAGATTTGTTGCTTCCCCAAATTGGTGACATGCGCCGGTTATTTTTTTGCCTCTTTCCCAAAAAGACAGTCCTATTAGTTTATGCTAAGCAACACGTCAAATGACTCAAGGTAACGATGAATAATGGCTACAATGAATAGCATCATATTGTACATTAATTTCCAAAAAAAAATCAGTTTTATCAAATTAAGCACAATTTTTCAATAATTTTATTGGGTTCATTAGCTGGTCAACAAGCAAATCCAAAATTGTTCCACCAATGTAAATAATTAATGTTTCAATAACGTAATTTTCAGTATACTTATAGGATTAGTGATATCTAGATTTGTAAAGTCTCGGCATCAGAAGAAAAGAATCATCATTGTGGAAGTATGATCAATTATTTCATTATCATGTACGTTGTGCAAAGAATACTTGTACTCTTGGTGGCTAGTTTTCTCAAGGTTTTCTTGAGCTAATTTTTCTGTAAGTAAGTGCTTTCGTGGTTGCAGCGAGGTGCCGAGTTCCAGCTGTGTTCGTATTTCAAAGACTTGTTTAGTGAAAATTGATTGTTTTTCCTCTAAGTATGACTTGGGAGCTTCTAAAAAGTTCTTATATGCTTTTTATTCTACATTGCATGGAAATTCAATCAGTTTAGTCAAGTTATACGAGTACCATTTTCTCTGAATACCTGTGGTGGCAGTTCTCGATAGAACAATTTTGTTTATATTGTCAATGTGTAGGAAAGGGATTTATGTGAAGTGTCTTCCTTGACGATATTTGGTAAGAGAATTTGCGGTACAGAACTGATTTTTCCAAATCATTGTACACATATTGTCCTCATTGATCTTAGCTAAGGCAGTATTGTTGCAAATACCAACGAATTCGATAACTTTTGCAAACTTAATAATAACATTATAAAAATAACTCATTGACCTTTGCTCTTATGAAATTAAGTCATAAATATTAGCCTTTGTCCACATCGTTTTCTAATTTTTTGGATTGTTGACTCGAGCCCAATAAAACAATTCTATAAAACTTCAATCAATTTCTGGATCTATTCTGTTTTGGCCCCCAGTGTTTTTTTATGACCCCCAGTTAAAAATTATAAGTTTTAATATGGCACGTTACTATGTAAGAAAAAAGCACGTAGGCCGGGTGCCATAAAAGATTTATGCTCACAAAGTTGAAGGGGGCGAAATAGAATAGATTCCATTTTTTAAAGGTACATCGGTAAGAAAATATACATACGTACGAGATTTGGTATGCAAAAATTTGACTGGTTTTTGTACAGAAAGTGATTGAATTGAGATTGTAGACTTGGAATGTATAATTGAGGAATGTTGAGAAAGGTTTGCCAAACATGCAAATGTAAGAGCCTTGCTAAGGCATAAAAAGGAAAAACAAAATCTGCTATTATAACGCTTTGTTGGAATTCGAAAGATACGGCACAGATAAGACGCAATTTGAGAACGTACTAGCTTCTTGCTCGATAGTGAGTTTGGGTATCGATTGCCAATTGTTGTTGCTTGTTGATAAATACTTCTGTCAGAGCCTTATATCCGAGTGCTTTTTATAAAGGCTTGTAAAGGCTTGTCTGATTGCGTGAAAGGAGTGGAGCTAGTAAAACAAATTTTAGTTTTGATATTCTATTAAGGAAAAGAAGTGATTCCCAATTCAGGATGTGGTCTTTGACCGTTTAGGACTGCAGCAAAGTCTTTACCCATAGACCAAAAGAATATTATTGAAACTAAGGCAACATTTAGTGTGACCACCGTAGAATTGACCTTCTTGCTCCTCAATTGTTTTTGGCTTTCTGGCGATACTCTATAAATTTATGGCTATAGTCAAGTGGGCGTTTTTTGATAAAATGATTAAAGGCTTCACTGTCATTGGTTGAAAAGCTAAGCCTCGGTAGCTCTCGGGGGCAGCTCTACCGGCCTTTTCTCCTGCAGAGTGGTGTGAGCTTGTTGTTACTCTAGATGGTTGGATTTTATGAATCTTCCAGAAAAAAAAACAATTAAAGATAAAACAGGTTGACGGATTGCTTCATTGTCTCAAAATTGCATTAGTCGTTCCGTCGAATCCAGTAGCTTTGCGATGCTTTTTTTGAGTTAAAAACTTCTTATAACTCATCAGAGAGATGGGATTAGCAGTGTATATATGTTTGTCTGTTATTGCTCATGGGGTCCATAAATTACACGCTATGTTAAACAGTTCTGAAAAATTGTATTAAAGAGATTTAGACAAAGTATAGCTGAAAATTACTCTCGTTACAATGATTTTGTAGGTTGACTTTTCACGCTATCTCTGGTGTATAGCTTTCTTTAGAAAACATTTTTTGGACATTTGTTTGGGAAAGGACAAAATTACGCGACTATCACTTGAAGTTATAGTTTTAAATTTCTTCATGATCGAACCAAGCCATTCTATAATGAATGCCGATTTTTGAGAATCAAATGTGTTCAGAAGTTTTTTAATGCTTCTTTAAAAACAATTTGTTTAATAACTATCTGAATAATAACTTGAAACTATAATTTTTATGTTTCTTGGCAATTGTTTGTAGAAGGTGTCCGGGTGGATCTTAAATCAGTTTTAATGGTGCAAACTAACTGCCGCCTCTTGTACGGGAGCTTTGAACAGTAAACTCAGTTGTTGGCATAGGTAAAGTCAATATTATAGCCCACATGTTTGTTATAAAATGCGGGTACATCGTTTTCTATCAAGTATTGCAGGCTCTCTGATTCTAAGTTTTCTTTCAAGATGTTGTTGTTGTCTTAGTCGGTTCTGGAACTGCAGCGGCCAGCAAATAAAATATCACACATTTTTATTTCCATTAGGCTCAGAGCCCTTGACTCTATAATTCCTAACACCTTGTTGTCTGGAGGAAACTAATCAGTGTTTATTTGACATGAGATATTGTTTTGATATTTGAATTTCAAAAGGACATTGAGTTTATTTTTTCTTACATTGATTTGCTGCCATAGGGAAACCGTTTGGTTGGTTTAGTTGCAGGTGCGTTGTTCTAATTAAATTATTGTTTAGTCAAGTTTTTAGACAAGTATTCTTTCAGTGATAATTAAAGTGTCTGCATCAGTTACCAGACTGGATTCAAATTTCTCTTTGGCTCAGGTTCCCTCTATTTGCCCTAGGAGAGAGGATTTTCACTGCTAGATGTTTTAACAATGCTAAAGCTCCATTGGCTCTCAGTTATTTGAGTTCAATTCCTAATCGACAGTTTTGTCTCAATTGTTCTCAGAAGACATCGATAACTCTCAGAATCCAGTATGATAACTTAAAGTATGGGCCTTGTTGATGCACTGCCAATCTAGTGTTTTGCTTGGAAGGAATATATTCATTAGTTTTGCCATCTCTCCCAGTCACTTGACATCCTTTGCTGCTGCTTTATAGACTCCAGTTAAGGTCTTAACTAAAAACTGTTCAAAGTCGATATAAAATTGTTAAATTACTCGAAAGTTTTCGCAATAACTTGCATCGCCAGGAGTTTAAAAACTTGTTAAGTAAATATTTACAGATATGCATATATACAGCGACGTGTCTTGATGATCTATTTACATTTTCGAATGCTTCTAAAATTTTTACAGGATTCAACCTTAAAGTTTAATACTTTTAATATGAGTCTTTGTCTGTATGAGTTTTGAATAGGAGATTTTGGTTTTGATCCACAATATAACGTTGCTCGAATGGCAATTTGAAAATTTCTAGGCTGAACATGCATTCTGCACTTAATATTTCAGTGTTAGTTCATCACTTTTATACTCGTCCCGCGTATATCAGTTGTGGCTAGCGTCTACTAATGTGTTGAGCTTCTATGGTCATAAAATTTTTGCAATCCTGGCACTGATCAATTATCCTATTACTAAGGGTTGTTAGAGACACACAGCTTTCCACTACATGTTGTCCCACCGGTGAATTTTTGATGCTCAGAAATTCTCTTGGCCAAATGTCGACACGTTTGTCCGATATAGGTGGAATTGCATCCAAAACAACTAAGTTCGTAGAACAAATGAGACTTCAGATTGCTATCAAAACTAGATTTCAGGGATAGTAGGCAAGTACATAGTTTTTGCGTTAAGAGTATGTTTGTCAATTTGCACATTTTAAATATTCGCTTCAGTTGCGGCTGATGTTACCTCGATATTGCAGGAAAAATAAGAGTTTAACATCTTTTGCTGGCATTTTTTGTCCTTTCAGTTGTACCATCTCATCTCCATTTTTCAATTGAGGTTTACTTATGATTCTCTTTCAAGCATTGTTGATTATCTTGGAAGTCCAACTTTCAGGGTATTGTTTTCTTAGCCAAATACATTCATTTTCCTTAAGAGTTATGTCAAAATTTTGCCATGTGCTAGTGCTTTTAAAAACGCGATGAACAGTCCCTTCTAAAAAATTCTTCTTAAATTGGATTGGTGCACAGCTACGGAAACTCAAAACAACTCCCCTATCGAACGGTTTCTTGTACAACTCGCAATTTTTTTTACAACTATTTACATTGATGATCATGTCTAAAAAGGCTAAACTACCATTTTTGTCAGGTTTTTCCATTGTGAATTCCAATTTCCTATGAAAGGTGTTTATTTTTCTGAGCAAAGAGTCGGGTTCACCATTTACCGTGCAAATTATATGGTCTACATATCTTAAGAATAATTGCCTTCCAGTTTCGGGTTCACTATCTAATTTGTTAATCTTCGCGCAATTAGAGCAGTACCACACCACGGCTCACAGGAACCAATTCTCACATTTCTTACATTCGACTCGTTTTCATCTATAGGTGACTCTACGTTTGCATTCAGCGCAGGCCTCAAGATCGTTTTTGGGGATCTTACTGATGATCTCTTTCGTTGACTTGATCTGATGTTCAAATTATTTCATCCAAATGTTAGCCAGAGTCACTGCAAGTGATGCTCCCATTGTTAAGCCATCCACCTGACAAAACCATCTGTCATTGTATTTAAAACAGACATTTGTCACAACTAGCTTCAAGAGTCTTTTCAAAGTCGATCTTGATATCTCAAGGGCGTGGTCACTAGAGTACAGGCTCTTCAAGTCTATTTCAATTGCTTCATTAAAATATCATTTGTGTATAGGCTCCTCACATCCAATTGTATATTTGCTCTCATCAGGCCCCAAATTTATGGATTCTATTTTTCTCTGTGCATCGAGCGTTGACGTCTCAGTGTTAGCGCCAGGTACTTTATCAAAAAGTGGCTTGAGAAATTTATTCAAATTGTAATAACTACTTCCCGGTATAGACAACACTGAGCGTAAAGGGATTCCACTACAACCACGATGTAGTTAGCTTTCAAAAATGTTGCCAACTTCACAGCCCCTCTGTCGGCGTGCGTTTTTCTGACATTTTTAGCGTAGCATTTTGCAGAGTCTTCAATCTCACACAGTTTCTCACCGTCTATTCCGCTTTCTCGGAGCATGCGGACCAATTTGTCTACAAAAAGTTAACCTCGTTGAATTTGTCAGGGATGGGATCTTTTGGGCCGTAGGACAGAAGATTCTTCACAGAACTTGGTAAGCTAATGTCGTCAAGAGTTCTGATGGAATCAAAATTTTGTTCCTTTAAGGGCCTGTTCCGAAGTACAGACAGCTTTTTCAACTTTGTATTTAGCCTTAGTTTATGTTCTAGTCTAATTTTCCGGACAGATAATTGTATGTTTAAGGCCACAGAACCGCGCAGTTGTTTTCTGTTCAGAGCCTGATACAGTTTACTCCTACTACTGTGAGACCTTGCGTCAAAATTCGCTGTATTTTCTTTTGTTTTGTTTAATTCCGTTTTAAGTAGCCTAATTTAAAAACCACGTACGGCCTGATCAGAAAAAACATTATTTTTAGAACACGAAATTTTAGAAATTCTGGTATAACATCATTTTCAACGACTTTCTCTAGAATATAATTTCTACCATTTCCATCTTCACGTTTCTCTAAATTTTTCGTATGTTGCAGAAAAATGTTCCATTGTTCAGTTTTTCTAGGCACACGTTTCAACCAACGTAGCGGCAGGAGAGGCTTCAATTTCACAAGGTTCACCTGAACTACAGACAAAAAAGTCCGTAAGTAACAAGTTGGCCCCGTTTAAAGTTTGCCTCGCCTTTTGCCTGACGTTGACGTTTTCCCACCTTAGGTTTACCTTTCGTTTCTTTAGTAAAATGCCCAAGTTCATTCGGTGTCGCCAAGTGATGTCCAACGTCTTCAATTCTCGTGCAGCCGTTTGATTTAATTCTCTGTACTGCTTCAAACACCAATAATCACGCCGTTTTTGTCTAGAAATAATGTGCTTTGTTAACTGGATTACCAAAACATCTGTTTTCATCAAATTTTTTACCATATCAGGAGCTCCTTTAATTTTACAATACACAATAGCTTGCTTTTGCTGCAAGTATTCCACCAGATCCTCCGGGTCACAATGCCTGAAGTTGTTGGATCTGTGTTTTGTGGTTGTGATGTTAATAGTATTGTGCCAAAGTTGTATATCTGTCCGGTTTCAAAGACTTCTGCAATTTTCTATTAAAAATTTGACGTTTTGCAGGATGTTTCTTGAGTTGGGGTTCGGACTCAGACCAAGAAATGATGTGATATGGGGCGACAGTTCTCTCTTGCCTTCGTAAGTCACTTTATTCAATGCTTGAGAAAGGGATGATGCCGCTGATATGTGCATGATTGCTCTTAAAATCTAATTTTCTGAAATCTAATCTTTAATATAACCCTGCTGATGGGTAATCGTTCCACTGTCGACCTGTTTGTATAGCTAAAAAATGTTAAAAGTTGATATAAAATTGTTAAACAACTCGAACGTTTTCGCAATAACTTTTATCGTCAGAAGTTTAGAAACTTGTTATTATTTTATTTACAGACATGAATATATATATAGCAACGTGTCTTGATTATATTTTTACATTTTCGAGTTTTTCTTAATTTTTTACAGTTTTCAACCTTAAATTTTAAAAATTCTAATATGAGTCTCTATCTGTTTGAGTTTTGAATAGGAGATTTTCGTTTTGATCCACAATATAACGTTGCTCGCATGACAACTCGAAAGTTTTTCGGCAGAACATGCATTCTGCACTTAATGTTTCAGTGTTAGTGTTAGTCTTAAGCATCCCAATTGCAATGAGTGTGTCACTAGCATTGTCGTGGAAAATTGAACCAGATAACACAGTGCTCTTTTTGCGTTTTTCTGGTCTTATTTTCATTTTTCGATTTTTTTAAGAGTTCCTGAAATGTAAGACGTTAGATTGGGTAAGTATTTGCTAGACATGCAGTTCGTTTTTGCAATTTATATAAACTTTCTATAATTGAAAAATCTTTTTGTGCCAATTTTCTATTATTTTCTTTTTCTTTCTTCATTTCAACTATATGCAATCCTCAAAAATATTAAGTTGTCGTTTTAGTTGTTTTATGGACTGGATGATATACTTCAATCTTGAGAGCAAAATGCACATAGGAGGTTTAGTGGGTAGATAGAATAGCGTTGGTATCCAAATTTTGCACTATCTTGAAACAAGTATGTGCAATTTTTAGAATGCCAGATCCTAACACTGACAGATTACAGAATGCCAGATAATTTTTTCCAGTGAGAGTTTTTATAGTACTCAAACATTTAACGGCGTGCTTTTCTTTTGAAACTGAATGTACAGTTGTTTACATACAGCCCCACTAAATGAGCACAATTTGATCGAATTTCCCAAAATACAAGATCCTATTCCTTTTCAATTCAATCAATCTTCTCCAGAGGTTTTATCAACCATTGATATTTTTGCAGGTCATTTTTGCCAGTTTTTTGTATCTCCGTCTGCCATCTCTTATTATGGAAAATTAATTAAACTTTTTTCATTTATTTGAAAAAAATGAAAGAGACAATTGGATAAACTGCAATATTTTTGTAGCAGAAATTGGATTTTGTTGTAATCATGTGATTTCGTGGTTTCTTACGTGTTGGCGACTTCTGTCTATTTTTGTATATCGCCGACTTGAGTAGTGAAAATTGAATGCCTTTTGTTTAAGTTTAGCTTTTGAGCTTCTATAAGGGTCTGAAATGCTTTTTTTTATACCTCGCATGGACATCCAATAATTGTAGTCAAGTTATTTGAGTCATATTTTCTCTGAATACCTGAGGTGACGGTTATCGGTGGAATATTTTCAATTATTGTCGGTTTGTTAGTGTGTGGTTTAAAGCAAGTGTCTTTCTCGAGAATTTTCGTCAGGAGAATCTGCACTGGAGTTGATTTTGCCCCTTTATTTTGCACAAATTGTCCTCATTGCTCTGAGCTAGCTAAGTTGATTTTGTTGTAATTAACAACAAGTTTGATAACGTTTGCAGATGCAAACTTGTTAATACCATTCTGAAAGATAATTCAGCGCCTTTCTCTTATGAACTTCGGTCATAGATATTAGCAAACACTTTTGTACTCATCTTTTTCCAATTTTTTGAACTGTTGACTGGAGCCGAATAAAAGAATTCTGAAAAACTTTAATTATTTTATTAAAGATACCTCGGCAAGAAAATATATAAATGTACGGGATTTGGTATGCACAAATTGATTGATTTCAGAGTACAGTAAGTGATTGGATTGAGATTGTTGACTTTGAATGTATAATTTGGGAGTGTTAAGATGGGGTTGCCAAACCTAAAAATGTAGGAGCCTTGGCAAAGGCATAAAATGGTCAAACAAAATCTGGTATCATAAAGCCATGTTGAAAGTCGAAAAAAAAACGTCACAGATAAGATGCAATTTGACAACGTACCAGCTTCCTGATCGATATTGAGGTTGGGTGTTGATTGCCGATTGTTGTTGCTTGTTGATGATAAATATTCTGTCAGGAATTTAAATCCGAGTGTTTTTTTAATAAATTTTTTGAATTGTCTGAATGCGTGAATGGAGTGGAGCTAGTAGGACGAGTTATAGTTTTGATATTGTATTAAGGAAAAAAGTGATTCCCAATTCAGGATGTGGTCTTTGACAGAATATGAATCCAGAAATCTTTTACTTGTAGACGAAAAGAAAATTATTGAAACTGAGGCAACATTTAGTGGACTGAGTTAGTGAAGTGCTCCGCCGAAAAATTGACCCTCTGGCTCCTCAGCTGTTTTGGCTTTCTGGTGATATTCCGTAAATTTCTCTTTTGGAGACGTATTAGGGCGGTTCTTAAATTTATACCCCACACCCCATCCCCCCTTTTCAACCTCTCCTACACCCAACACCGTTCTCTGCAAATTGTTATGGACGAAAGTAAGTTGCCTCATGATGCCAAAGACACCCCCCCCCCCCCAACAATCATCCCTCCGGTGAAACTAAGCTAAATCTAGCGCCACTAGACCGTATTTAGCTACTGACGAAGCAAACAATTTGACATTCGTTTGCAAACAATTCCTTTGACGTCATTCAATTATGTATTTTTCATTGTATAAAAAACTGCTTCGAAAAAGAAGTTAAGTTCGTCTTATTGACCGTCCAGAAAAACAGCAATAAGAGACAGGGACAGGCCATATTAGTATGGTAACTATTAATACTTTAATGGAGTAGTTCTGGCTAACTAATGCATGAAGTCCAACTAACCAAATTTTTTTGAAACGATATCACCAAAAAAATGATATTCACTTAACAAATACGCAAAACGTAAAACGCTCACTTCAAGTCTTTTTAAATAACGTATTTTTTGGTTAATTAATGACGAACCTCACAATATATTTCTCATAATAGTTGCTTTTCATTTGCTCACTTTAATTGAAATATATAGATCAAGTTCACTGATTATGGTTTTTAAGCGCAGCTCACAGAAACAACGCATCACTAAAACCTTCCATTAAGAGGGAGCCCCTATCTTTTAGTTTAGTCGGAAACTCCGACAGCGGGACGTTGATCGTGCGCCAGGGAGGCAGAGTACGGAGCCGCGGAAAAAAACGAAGATAAATATTGCCTGATGTCACATATTCAGTTCAGAATAGGGATACTTTTTTTCTATTATTCCTGCTCCCAACGTATGTATGGTTTTTGAAGCTGACGGGCTGGCTCCGCTCAATGCTGGAGAAAAATAGACAGAAGATGGTCTTCTGGAAATCAATTAATCTTCGTCAATATTTCACTTCTTTGGTAGTATGGTGAATTATGAATCTGGTAAAAAATTATGACACCTATTAGCAAAAGAATTAAATACTTTTACATCTAAAGCAGTTTTAATGAAGCGTGATCCAGTACCCCAATATTTTATCCCTTTGTTTTAAGATTTAAGCAGGTTTTTTTGAAATTTTCTTTCCCGCAAAGTACTTCACTTTGCTGTAATCGGTATTGAAAGCATGAGCTGACTAAAAATAATATTCCGATTGGTTGGGAAATCTATCGGATGAAAAATTGAATAAAATATTGGCATTTTCATATTTAATACAGTTATTCGTCTACATAGCTGTACGTCGCCATAAGTGACTAATTAGTTTTACAGCTGAAAACTTAGATTGCTTTAAATCTTTTTAAGTAAAAATCTTGATATTTGATTTCGTTGTAGTTTCTCGTAACAGTGGTCTGGAGTTAGAAAATGAAAACTACGTAGTCCCGCTGAATTTCCCGCAAAAAAATTCATTGACCGTCCTTGCTTTTTCTTGGTCTCTGATTGCAGTTTTTGGTCTTTATGATTAATATCCTAAAAATTTTTTTATAAAGGAGTTAATAAATAATTTTGAGATGTTTTGAGTTAGTGTCTGTTCACCTTCATTTAAATCATTTTATTAATCAAAAAAGTTTTGAAAGCAAGTCAAGAATCAAAATTGGACAAAAATAGAAATTAAAAAAAAAGAAAAAAGACAATAGCCTCTTTCAACGTTTTTCTTTGTGTTGCTCTTGCTTCAATTGTCCAGTGGTTAAATAGTCTTGAAGAAAATCATTTCACATATTCTTGCTAATTGGATTTGATATCTTCTTGATTATTGTGAGTCGCGAACAACCTGGCATCATAATAAGTGGGAGTTGTTAACAGCTATTTTTCTGCTGTTTGCTGCGCCGTTAAATCTTCAACGTTTCTTTATTTAAATGTGTTTTAACTCCAGTCCTACTTTTCGTTCATTTTGTCTGTTTTTTGATACTTCACTTTTTTGTCCCAGTGTACCCCTTATTATCTGAACAAGATACGTATATTGTGATCAATATCAATTGGTTTTAAGTCTGGTGCTCTTCTTAAAGCTGCTTTTGAGTTGAACCGCATTTTCAATAGCATGTCAATTTACGAAACTTTTGGATTTTCAAAAACGTTTTTCTGCATCATCGTTGGCTACCTATACATGACACATGAGCTATTCAGCTGACTTTTCGTTTTGTTTAATTCTATATCTGTATCTTTTTAATTGCTCACAAACAAAGTTTTTAGGAATTATATTAGTCCTGTGGTCTTTTGGAGGCAATTGTCTGTTTGACCAATTTTTCGTCTCACCATTTGACTCTTCGTCCTCAAAAACGGGACAAACAGGTAGCGGTCAGAGGGCATTAAGTTCTCTGATCGCTTTTCCTCGCATTTTACTCCAGAAATGCGATCTACATGGATTGTTACGGAGATGCATACTTATGGTGTTAAGGGCGGCTCCTAAAATTTTTCCCCCTACACCCCCATCCCCTTTTTCACCCCTTTCCTACAGCAGCCCCCCCCCTCAACCCCGATCCCTGCAAATTGCTATGGACGTAGGTAAGTGGCCCCATGATGCCAAAATTCCCTCCCACCATTAATACCCCCCCCCCCGTCAACCTCCCACTTTTTGCCCTCACCTCATGCCCCTTTAATTCAGCTAAATCTAGAGCCACTAGACCGTATTTAGCTGCTGACGTAGCAAACAATTTGACAGTCGTTTGCAATCAACTCGATTCAATTTATGAGTCTTAAGAAATTGATAACACCTATTAGCAAGCAGATCAAATACCCTTACATCGAAAACAGTTTTACTTAATGAAGGACTGCTATGCAATATACAATTAACATTACGGCGAAAACTAAAACTGCCATTATTACTTTAAAAACCTATAACAATTTTATTTAAAGTGGCAATCAAAGTTATACTGTTTGAATTGGAAGTAACTGTTGACACTTTAATGGAGTAGTTCTGACTAACTATTGAATGAAATCCAACAAACCAAATTTTTTTGAAACGATATCCCCAAAAAATGATATTCAGTTGACAAATACGCAAAATGCAAAACGCTCACTTCAAGTCCTTTTAAATAACGTATTTTTTGGTTAATTAATGTTGTACCTCACAATACATTTCTCATAATAGTTGCTTTTCATTTGCTTACTTTAATTGAAACCTATAGGTCAAGTTCACTGATTATGGTTTTTTAAGCGCAACTCACAGAAACAACGCGTCACTAAAACCGTCCATTAAGAGGGAACCCCTATCTTTTAGTTTATTCGGGAGCTCCAAAGCGGGACTTTGAGCCTTGATCGTGCGCCAGGCAGGCGGAGTACGGAGTTGCGCAAAAGCAGAAAAATAGATATTGTTCTGATGTCATATAATCATGTCAGAGTATGAATCCTTGTTTGTTTCGTTATTCCTGCTTCCAACCTATGTATGGTTTTTGAAGCTGGCGGTCTTGTGAAGTTGATAGCACCTCTTAGCAAGCGGATCAAATACTCTTAAATCCAAAACAGTTTTACAGAAATGTGACCCAGCAGACGATTATTTTCTCTCTATTTTTTAAGATTTTAGCAGGTCTTTATTGAAATCTGCCAGCGATAATTTTAAGTTTTTCTTGCTCCATTAAGTTGCCTGCAAAATACTTCACTTTGCTGTGATCGGCATTGAAAGCATGGGCTGGTTAAAAATAATAATAAACCAATTGGTTGATAAATCTATCGGATGAAAAATTGATTAAAATTTTGGCATTTTTCATATTTAGTACGATTCTTCGTCTGCATAACTGTACATCGCCATAACTGACTAATTCATTTTTACTGCTGAAAGTTAAGATTGTTTTAAATCTTTGAAGCAAATAATCTTGATCTTTGAATTCGTTATAGATTTTCTTAACAGTGTTCTAGCGCAAGAAAATGAAAAACGCCTAGTCGGCACCAGGAATTCCTGCAAAATTTTTTGTTGGTCGTCCTTCCTTTTTTGTCTCTGATTGCAGATTCGAGTTTTTGGTCCTCATGTTAATCATCTCAAAATTATTTATTAAAGGAGTAAGTTAATTATAAAAATTAAAAAAAAAACATTTCCACAATATCTAATAAGATGCAACTTAAAATGATTCTAATTACAATAAGAAAGATTACAATTCATTGGGAAACAAAACAATACAATAAGTATTTTTTGCAATATTGTTTTCCCATTGAAAAAGAATATTCTGAAAGTTTTTTTTTGCGTTATATCTTTATATTTTTATTCATAATTTTGTCATTTAGTTTTTGAAAGTTTGCTGAGACTTTCTATAATTTCGGTTACAATTTTTAACATTCAGATGATTAGCTCGCTAACAAAAAACAATTGAATGAAGCAACATGCTTACTTTTGACTAATATTTTAATGTCAGCTCCTAGTTGGTGTACCTATTGGGCGTGTTCAGCAATGACTTCTGTTATGCAATATGTACAGACATGCTTACAAAGATAGCGTTTGAGCTTCATTGCTTTGATCAATTAAACGCAAATCAAAAACTCATGAGGTACCAAAACATACGCCTACATGCTGAACTACATAGGAGTATAATTTCTGATGTTTTGCCTAGTGAATGGTGATTTGAAGACAACGTTCACCGATATGGGTGGAGTTTCATCTATTGCTTATTCTTACCAATACCACGCATGTTTTTAAATGCTGACTAAAATTGAGCTTTGAAGACAGTAAGCAGGATCTCATATTGCTTAAATCGCAGATCTTTTTAAAATGGATTTTTCTTTCTAGTCTTTTTTTTCACTGCAATGCCAATTGGCCTCAATAACGCAGAAAATTTTGGGACATCTCCTATTGGTTTGGCCGTTTTGTGCAGTATAGAGTCACATAGAATCTTCAAATTGTGATTGAAAATGCTGATGACCAGCATTGCAGAAGTTAAAGAATTGCATGTTTGTTATAGATTGAGAAAACCTCAGTACAGTTCACTCAACAAAATTTAATTTATCCTTGAGGGGTTCACAGCTACTGAAATTCAGAATTGTTCTTTTTTTGTTGGCTTTCCTTACCACAAACAAGAAACTTTTTTTCTTCTATGCAAACTGCCAAATCCATAAAAAATATTTACTTTTTCCGGTAATTTTTTCCAGTTTTGATTTAAAAAGTTTCCTGCAAATATTTGTCATTTAAGCAGTTTACTGTGGTTGCTTTTTTATTGTGCAAATAGATATAATCTACATAAACCTAAATCAGTTTCGTTCCCTAGTTTTGCTTCGTAAAGCTCCTTTCAAAAGTTTTGACATTTTATTAATAAAAATTTTCGCAATGTTAGCGGTTAAAAGTTTTGCTCCTCCAATTTACTTTGTTTTGTGACAGACACTACATCGTTTCTTTTTTTCAATTCATATGTTTTTCCGAAGCTCATATCCGTCTCAGCAATTGGTTCTTCTTCAACACTTTACGTCCAGACATTGGCCAGTATCACGGTCCGAGAATCCGTTATTGCCAAAATGTCTAGCTGACTGTAAAAGCTGCCAGTGTTATTAATATAAACATCGACTTCCAATTTGAATATTTGCCTAGTTGTTGAGTTCTGAAAATTGGGAATGCAAGACTGTTTTTGAAAAGTTGGTCCTGGGAATTGATCTTGCTATAGCTGAAGGAAAATCTGTCATGCATGCTGGAGACTACAACTTAAAATATTTTGCAAAGCGCGACAGAAGTTTGCTGTAATCTGTAATTTCTTCAACTGATCTTAAACCATCCAATATTGAAACAGCTACAAGTACGACTAACTTTTCTTCAGCTCTTATCGTTTACACAATAACAGACGATTACGAAACAGGCATAGTAGCGAAGACAATTTTGAAAACTGATCATTTTTGCAGCAATCACAGTTCTTAAGTCTGTGATGCTAGAATCAAACACAACAATGAAAAAATTTTTTGACAAAAAACCAGTCAGCCATAGCGATCCAACTTTTATTAAATTTTTGGACTGGAGACACTTTTACGGTGCTGTGACGGGAGATATGATGTTATTAGAATTTCAAGGAATTATTGAAAGAGCATTAACACTACATGCTCCAATTAAATTGCATTATATTAGAAAAGACAAACAAAATTTTTTGCTTCAAGAAATATGGTCATGTGAGAATACAATGAAACAGCTTTCAAGAATTAGCGATGATGAAACTAAAAAAGATTTATTTCGTCAAAAAAACACGACTTCCCTCAAGTTTTATGGAGTTAAACAGTGAAAAATCATTCAAGATCTTCGTTATGAAGAAAAGACTCAAAGAAGGGTTGAATCTTTATTAAACAGCTTTGGTAATAGGATGACAAAGCCTACGGAGATTGCAAATGTAATTTACAGATTTTCTACTCTAGGAGAGTTCATTGGCTTGCAACAAACAAACGAAATTCTTCCTTAAACTGCTTCCAGAAAGTGTTTCAATTTCCGGTATATAACAACTGAGCAAACAAATGCGCTCATAGATTCATTGCATCCAAGCAAACCAGCAAACCACTCGATCCTTCAAAAGTAACAACTTGGGCAAAAAAAAATGTTAAGCTGTGCTAGCGGAACCACTATGTTATCTCATTAATTAGTTCATTACAGACGGAAACTTTCCAGATGATCTTAAAAAAGGTAGTGTAACTCCACTTTTCAGAAAAGGAAATCCGGAAGAGCCACTCAATTATAGACCTATATCTGTCACTTCTCTTTTGTCAATAATTTTTTTAAAAAAAACCGCTTTTGTTTCACAAATCACAAGTTTCCTAGAAAGGGAGCAATATTGTCTATAGTCAATTTAGTTATAGAAAACAAATTTCAACAATTGATGCTATCCTGAAATCGACAGAACAAGTAAGATTAGAACTCAACAAGAAAAAGTGTTACAGGTGCGTTTTTCGAAGGTAGATCGGAAGTAGATCTTTCAAAGGCTTTTGATTCTATAAACACCAAAATACTGTTATGGAAACTTGAAGATAAAAGTTTTGACGAACATGCTATCAATTTAATGGAGAATTATTTGAGTGAAAGAACGCAAAGAGGTGTCCTAAATAGAATTGTGTCAGATTGGATAAATTTTAAAGGAGAAGTTCCACAAAGTACTATTTCAGAACCTCTATTTTTTAACAATTACGTCAAAGATTAAGCAACGGTTGTAGAAATACATTTCATATTCGTCCAGTATGCAGAAATCTTTTTTCTTTTTACATCCAACAATGACGAAATATCGTCAAAAATAAAACTTGAACATAACATCTCAAAAATTATCGATTTTTTTGCAAAGTCCCGGTTAGTGGCGAACAAACAAAAAACAGAATGTATTGTGTTCAGCACCAGGAAGCGGTTAATAAATACTGTTCTGAATGTTGACAATGAAGAAAAAGCAGAATCTAATAGTGTGAATTATCTTGAAGTAATTACTGATAACAAACTAAAATTTGATGGAAAAATGAAAAAATTTCTTCAGAGAATGGCTTCTGGAATAAAAAAATTGAATACACTTAGTAAAAGTTTACCAGAGAAAATGAAAATCTTAATACTTAATGCAATAGTAATAGGTCATCTACATTATTCCGCTTTAATTTTGATAGGGTTGCAAAACTCATTACTCACAACTTTAGAAAAAATAATTGAATTGGGGAATAAAAACCTCTTTTAATAGGAGAAAATAAGATTAGCCCACAGATCTCAAACTTCGAAAAACATTCCCAGTCTTTTTCCTCTTGAAATTTTATTGCTCAAAATTTTTCGCTTGCTCAGCAACAATCTTCCAGCATATAAAATTGAATCTAAAAAAATAACTTTCGATATAATAAAGAAAAATAAGTTTTGAATGTGAAAGAAGCCGATTTGTCAAATTAAAATTACTTCCGATGTTTAAAACAAACGTTTTTGATTTTTACGTTTATCGTCAGGTTAAAACTTATTTACAAATTGTTTAAAGATAAAATAAATATGTATTTACATTTGTCTGAGACCACACTTAAAACAATTCTTTGAAGTATTCTAAAAAATTCCATCGATAGTTTTTTTCATATGTACAATATTTAGCCTATTTACAACTCATATTTAAATCCGTTATCATTTTTTTAAAAAACATTTCTATTCCGGATTTTTCGTCTTTGTCCATGTTCTTGTTTTTTTAGGGTTAGTTTTGAACTGATTCTTTTTTTGCACAAGCCATTTTAATTTATAATGGTCTGCTTTCTAATATTAGACTGAAAAGAACATCGAAAGCTTCCTTAAAAAAAGAACAAAGAATATTTTTGGAAAGAATTTTTGAAGGACCCAAATGTAACTGATATGAAAAATGAAATTGAGAGCGTTAGATTTTAATTTTTACTTTTACTCTTCATGATGTTCATATAAAATTGTGAGAACATTTTATGCTCGCATTATAGGCCATTTCATACTAATGTAAGGTGGAGGAGGCTATAATGGGAAAAACTTCAAATTTTAAGTTAAGTAATATAATGATTTTATAATTTTACATAATGTTATATTTTTAACTTTATATTGCCTCTGTTACCATTTGCATTTTATTGTTATGTGTAACAGGGGACATTAACAGTGTTTTTTTTAATAGCCGCACAGCAATAGCTGGGGCTATTATTGGCCTTCTCTTGGTTTTTACAATTCAAAGAATTCGAATTGTATTGGGGCGCTGTTTTTTTTAAGATGTGTTCATACATTTTTCAATGATTTTGATCTTTCAAAACGGGATAAACAAGTAAAGCTCGGCGGGCATTAGGTTTCATTAGAGGCCCAAAGTGAGCTTCACTAGTCCTTCAAGTGCCTAGAGTGGTGCAGCTGTTGGGATTGCTTTTATTAAAGGTTAAATGTCATTTTTAGGAGTTTTTGGGCTCAAAATGTTGCAATTTTTCGTGTTTTTTGTGATTTTTTTAAATTTTTTTTTGTTTTAGTCTTACATTGAAGTTTTTGAAAAATGATGAAGACCTTTTGCGAGACAAAATAATTTGACCATTTTATGAGCTATATGTTTTGGTACTACTAGTACAAACATGCAAAATGATACTAATTTTTGCAATTTTTTCAATTTTTTGAAAGTTTTTGTCATTTTTTGAGTTTTTCCAGCGTCAGGGGCGAGGAAATGTCCTTTGTGCTTTGACAATAGAGCACTGCATGGTTTGTAGTAGTGATGGATTGGTTTTCAACATTGAAATGTCTCGAATTTTTTTTATATAAAATTTGAAATTTTTTCAAGATTTCCTAAAATTTATGTCAATTTTTGATATTTTTCCAATCTCAAAAGCCAAAAAGTTTAATCCAAGGTCTGATAAAAAGTAATTGCATGGTAGTTGGCTTAGATGGATTTGTTATCAACAATTTAGCTTTTCGGATCTTAGAAATTTTTTTTTATAAAATTTGCAATTTTTTTCAAATTTTTTGAAAACATTTGCCTTATATTGAGTTATTCAGTAGCCAGTTAATCTCATCCAGGGCCTGATAATATGTCACTAGATAGCTGCTAGGGGGCAATTGAACGGTTTTTAACATTTGAATAGAACAAAATTCTTTTTTTTTGAAATAAGAGATTTTTTCTGAAATTTATTGCCTATCGATCTTTGAGCCAATGAATTTTTTAATGCTTGGAATTGAGTTAATGGATAGCCTCTATAGACACAGAAATGGTTCTGAAGATATTAATATCACAATTTTCAGGCAAAAATTATTATTAAATTTTGCAATTGATTTCATTTTTTATATTTTTCGGTCATTTTTGAGTTAATCGATCTTCAAGGGCCAATGAATTTTTTCAGGTTATGCAGATATAATACTGGACCGATTTCAAAAATAAAAAATTGATCTTGAACATATTTTTGAAATTGTTATATTTAAAGTATATGAAATTTAAAGTATTTAAAGTAGATGAAATTTTGCCTAAGGGGTAAGCTTCAAGAGTTTAGTAATGAGTATATTTTCGTTGAGTTTGTTTGATTGTTCTAGTTTCTCAATTTTTTTGAGGTGATTTTGTTTGTTTTGGCTGGCATTGATCTATTGATCTGCAGGCAGAGTACTTCTAAATTTTTCATTCAATTCTTTGAATTGTGTTTCAGGACTTGTCCTGCTATATTTTTTTATTTCGTCGTCATGATTTTTGTTACGACCATATGACGTCACAGCCACTTTTTGTTCATTCGTTCATGCAATTTCAACTGAATTGCATGTGTGACGTCATTTTTTGCTCTTAGTGGAGCGAGTTTTTTTGTTCATGCGCGTGATTAAATTTTTGGTCACACTTGACTTACCTCACTCTCAAAAATGACTTCCTCCCTTTGAAATTGACTTTTATTTACTTTAATTCAAAGAGATAAGGTCAAATGTGTGTGTGGCACTCTAAATGAAGGTTATTTGAGATCAGCTAATAGAGGCAGCAATAACTTATACAGATTTCTAATCAAAATATAACAGATCAGCCTTCAATGAAAAGACGATTTTTTTTTGGTCTGTCTTACTGTTTTTTAGACTGCCGATCTACGAATCTATTGCGGCTATTTTCTGGCAATCTGCCAGCTATGTTGTAAGTTGGGCGTTCATTCTGCTGAGTGATCAGTGTTTTCACTGCTTTAATAACAAGATTAGACAAAACTATGAGATTTTTGCTTAAGTTGTCGACGAAGCATTTCCAGTAATCATCGAGCCGTTTTTTTTTGCAATTTGTCAGTACCCTCGCTCCGAGATATTGAGCATCAAGCCAGCGCGATTGATAAAATTTTCATCCTTTTTCTTCGTTCTTGTCTGTTTTACTGACAACTCGTTAGCGGTAGCTTGGCGGGTGAATTTTCAAACTCTTCAAAAGCCGCCGAATGTCTGATCTACAGAAATACCTGAAATCCCTACGCAAATCAAAACACTTCCCTGATGAAATGTACTACAATGTTGTGCAAAATGGACAAGAAACAAAGAAAACAGCCACAACCGATAGTGAAAAGTGCATTCTCTTCAACGACTTCTTCTCCGACGTTTTCACCAAAGATGGTAAAATCAACGAACCCTCAGTCTACCCAAAACAGAGACTCAACTACCTCAGAATTTCTGAAGAAGAAATCGAAAGACAACTGTTGGGCCTCCAGGCAAACAAAGCGTGCGGCCCAGACAACATCGGAAATATAATCTTAAAAAACGCCTCAGCTTTGGCAAAATCTCTCAAACTTATCTTCCAAACCTGCCTTAATAAAGGAAAATTCCCAGAGAGCTGGAAAACAAGTGAGATCACCCCATTCTACAAAGAAAACGACAAAGCAGACATCACACAGTATCGACCAATAAGTCTATTGAAGAACGTCTCAAAAGTCTTCGAGAAAGTCATCTTCGAACGGCTTTACCCACCAATAGAAAGAACCCTCTCTGACTCCCAACACGGTTTCAGAAAGAAACGATCAGCAGTACTTCAACTCATCCTCTTCACAGACGAACTATACCAGCAACTTGAATCGAAAAAATGCAATGACATTCGAACTCTGTATGTTGACTTCAGAAAAGCCTTTGACAAAGTAACGCACAAAAGACTCATCCAGAAGCTCGAGAACATTGGCCTCGGAGGAAAGCTACTCCAACTACTCGAAAGCTATCTCACAAACCGAACGCAACGCGTCAAAATTGGAACAAGCAAATCAAAGACCAGAAATGTAACCAGCGGAGTACCTCAGGGATCAATTTTGGGGCCTCTGATGTTCATCATCTACATTGACGATCTCCCCGAAGAAATCTAAGACATCCCGGCCTTCGGATACGCGGATGATTTCAAAGCAATTACCCACGGTGAACACGAATGCGAGACCACTCTCGGGGAAATACAGAAATGGAGCAAAGCAAACCATATGGACCTAAATGTTAGCAAAAGTAAAACTCTCCTCATCAGAGGGGATCTAGCCCAGCGTGACGAAGCAGGTCTTGAAACCGTTGCCACCCAAAAAGATCTCGGAGTCGTAATGTCTCGAAATCTCTCTTGGAGCGCAAACTGCCAACTTAGAACAACCAAAGCGTGGAAAGCCTTCTACACACTCAAACGAAATGTTTCGAGCAGAACCTCAATGGAAACGAAACTGAACGCTTACATAGGATACGTAGTGCCCGTACTCACTTACGCCTCCCAAGTCTGGTACCCTTCGAAGACTGACATGAAATCAATCGAGAAGATCCAGCAAAAGGCAACAAAGTGGATATGCGGTGGAAACGACGAATACCATCAAAGACTCGAAACGCTGAAAATACTCCCACTCTCCATGTACATGGGAATGCACGATGTCCTCTATCTCCTCTCAATCCTAGAAGGCAATTACTACGTCCCCGAAGACAAACTGCCAAAGCGAAAAGAAAACGAAACAAGACAAAAGCAGGAATTTGAACTCCCCAAACACCGACTACATAAATCAGACGAAAATTTTTTCTTCAGAGCCACAAAGCTATTCAACATCATCAGTAGGCCAACGGAGAAGCCAATGACGAAGAAACTTCTGACAGAGATGTACCAAAACTATTTCCACAGAAGCTACAACGAACTCGACAGCTGCACCTGGAGACTTCTATGCAACTGTGGAATCTGCAATCCAATGAAAAAACTCGTGCCAAACGAAAACTGAAGGGTTCCACACCCGAGGGCTCCGACCCTAAAGACTCCCCTACTACTACTACTACTACTACTACTACTACTACTATGAAGATGCTTGAGGAATTCACTTCGAACTGTTGTTTTTTAAGTCAAGCAGATACGGTAGAACATGAAGATCGGTATACAGTTGAAATGGTATAAAGTGGCACTCAATGAGCCGAATTTTGTAACCTTTGCTGTAGCCAATTAACAACAAAAACACTTTTTGAAATTTCTCAACTTTCTTGCTAGCTGCAATAAAAGCACAAAATAACTGACAGTTAAAAGTTAAGATGTTCATGATGTACCTGATGTATGATTGGTTGTTGGTTTTTTTTGATAGAAAGCGTTCAACGCTTTCCGAGTTCTCATTGACCTTCAGCTTTCATCTTGGTAGTGTTTTTCAGTTTCACATCTAGGCTTTTTTTCATCAGCCGAAGAGAATATTTCCTTGAAATTAGTTGTTTCATCAATTTGGCAACACACCAGTTTTCGACTTGAGTTACACTTTGGTCACATTCTTGTTGTTAGAGCTTGCTTTTGACGCTCAAAATAGGTGGCCCATTATATGAAAGTCTAAAAATTAAATAACTGCAGAGTCTGTGCGGCATTCAAGTTCTCATCAAGTACATCGTGTTATAGTCTCGGGTATTTACCATTAGATCCCCCCAAATATAGCTAGCCCCATTATGGTATAATTACAATGATTGGGGCGGGGCGTCTTTCCTATTATAGCCCACCCAATTATAGCTAGCCCCTATTACGGCAAAATTACGCAATGACAAATATCTTGAAGGTTTTCTGTCTTCCGGTTAACGGAGGTGACCCAAGCATTCTTCTAAACGCACTTCCGTTGAAAAGATAGCGTTTGGATTTTACCAAGCGAGAGTTTAGAAACGGAGTTGCCCTTAGATATGAATGGGATCCCGTAAAATTGTCACCAACATGCGCATATGCATATGGAGAAATTTTCAATGTGTAGCGCATGTTCTTCATTGCCTAGAGGGGTGCTATACGCACACAGACATAATGACAATTGTCAATCTTTTGCCGACCTGCTCAATAAGGCCTGCGATGAATTCGAGTACTGTAGTAGAATTCTGTTTTCAGACACTTTCGCAAATAGAAGTAACACTACTGATGACGAGGCTCGACTCAATATCAAAGCTAATATCTTACTCGGATCTTCTTCGGATCACGCATGTTGGTGACAAAACGAACTGACCTCGTTGCCCTCCTGCATAAACACTAACCACACTTTGCTTTTCTCGCCGAGACATGGCTAGATACGACGCTTGAAAACAGTGACTTTTCAGCTGGGGAACGTTTTCAGTTATTGCAAAACAAGACCGCATACAAGGTCGACATGGCGGCACTCTGATTTTGAAGAACACCTCCAATCCTTCATATGCGAAGTTCCTTGGCAATCCTGTCATAAGCAACGTTGACTTTTGTAATTCGGCCTTAATCAAAGTTGTCGAACGTCTCGTCCTCTTCATTTTGATCTACTTGCCCCCACAAGGTAGTCAATATGAGGTCACAACTACATCTTTGGCTAACGTTCTATATCACGGCTCGACATTTCTGCTGAGTTTTAGTGAAAATATTGCATTTGAATCCCTCCATGCGCGTGATTAAATTTTTGGTCACACTTGACTTACCTCACTCTCAAAAATGACTTCCTCCCTTTGAAATTTACTTTTATTTACTTTAATTCAAAGAGATAAGGTCAAATGTGTGTGTGGCACTCTAAATGAAGGTTATTTGAGATCAGCTAATAGAGGCAGCAATAACTTATACAGATTTCTAATCAAAATATAACAGATCAGCCTTCAATGAAAAGACGATTTTTTTTTGGTCTGTCTTACTGTTTTTTAGACTGCCGATCTACGAATCTATTGCGGCTATTTTCTGGCAATCTGCCAGCTATGTTGTAAGTTGGGCGTTCATTCTGCTGAGTGATCAGTGTTTTCACTGCTTTAATAACAAGATTAGACAAAACTATGAGATTTTTGCTTAAGTTGTCGACGAAGCATTTCCAGTAATCATCGAGCCGTTTTTTTTTGCAATTTGTCAGTACCCTCGCTCCGAGATATTGAGCATCAAGCCAGCGCGATTGATAAAATTTTCATCCTTTTTCTTCGTTCTTGTCTGTTTTACTGACAACTCGTTAGCGGTAGCTTGGCGGGTGAATTTTCAAACTCTTCAAAAGCCGCCGAATGTCTGATCTACAGAAATACCTGAAATCCCTACGCAAATCAAAACACTTCCCTGATGAAATGTACTACAATGTTGTGCAAAATGGACAAGAAACAAAGAAAACAGCCACAACCGATAGTGAAAAGTGCATTCTCTTCAACGACTTCTTCTCCGACGTTTTCACCAAAGATGGTAAAATCAACGAACCCTCAGTCTACCCAAAACAGAGACTCAACTACCTCAGAATTTCTGAAGAAGAAATCGAAAGACAACTGTTGGGCCTCCAGACAAACAAAGCGTGCGGCCCAGACAACATCGGAAATATAATCTTAAAAAACGCCTCAGCTTTGGCAAAATCTCTCAAACTTATCTTCCAAACCTGCCTTAATAAAGGAAAATTCCCAGAGAGCTGGAAAAAAAGTGAGATCACCCCATTCTACAAAGAAAACGACAAAGCAGACATCACACAGTATCGACCAATAAGTCTATTGAAGAACGTCTCAAAAGTCTTCGAGAAAGTCATCTTCGAACGGCTTTACCCACCAATAGAAAGAACCCTCTCTGACTCCCAACACGGTTTCAGAAAGAAACGATCAGCAGTACTTCAACTCATCCTCTTCACAGACGAACTATACCAGCAACTTGAATCGAAAAAATGCAATGACATTCGAACTCTGTATGTTGACTTCAGAAAAGCCTTTGACAAAGTAACGCACAAAAGACTCATCCAGAAGCTCGAGAACATTGGCCTCGGAGGAAAGCTACTCCAACTACTCGAAAGCTATCTCACAAACCGAACGCAACGCGTCAAAATTGGAACAAGCAAATCAAAGACCAGAAATGTAACCAGCGGAGTACCTCAGGGATCAATTTTGGGGCCTCTGATGTTCATCATCTACATTGACGATCTCCCCGAAGAAATCTCAGACATCCCGGCCTTCGGATACGCGGATGATTTCAAAGCAATTACCCACGGTGAACACGAATGCGAGACCACTCTCGGGGAAATACAGAAATGGAGCAAAGCAAACCATATGGACCTAAATGTTAGCAAAAGTAAAACTCTCCTCATCAGAGGGGATCTAGCCCAGCGTGACGAAGCAGGTCTTGAAACCGTTGCCACCCAAAAAGATCTCGGAGTCGTAATGTCTCGAAATCTCTCTTGGAGCGCAAACTGCCAACTTAGAACAACCAAAGCGTGGAAAGCCTTCTACACACTCAAACGAAATGTTTCGAGCAGAACCTCAATGGAAACGAAACTGAACGCTTACATAGGATACGTAGTGCCCGTACTCACTTACGCCTCCCAAGTCTGGTACCCTTCGAAGACTGACATGAAATCAATCGAGAAGATCCAGCGAAAGGCAACAAAGTGGATATGCGGTGGAAACGACGAATACCATCAAAGACTCGAAACGCTGAAAATACTCCCACTCTCCATGTACATGGAAATGCACGATGTCCTCTATCTCCTCTCAATCCTAGAAGGCAATTACTACGTCCCCGAAGACAAACTGCCAAAGCGAAAAGAAAACGAAACAAGACAAAAGCAGGAATTTGAACTCCCCAAACACCGACTACATAAATCAGACGAAAATTTTTTCTTCAGAGCCACAAAGCTATTCAACATCATCAGTAGGACAACGGAGAAGCCAATGACGAAGAAACTTCTGACAGAGATGTACCAAAACTATTTCCACAGAAGCTACAACGAACTCGACAGCTGCACCTGGAGACTTCTATGCAACTGTGGAATCTGCAATCCAATGAAAAAACTCGTGCCAAACGAAAACTGAAGGGTTCCACACCCGAGGGCTCCGACCCTAAAGACTCTCCTACTACTACTACTACTACTACTACTACTATGAAGATGCTTGAGGAATTCACTTCGAACTGTTGTTTTTTAAGTCAAGCAGATACGGTAGAACATGAAGATCGGTATACAGTTGAAATGGTATAAAGTGGCACTCAATGAGCCGAATTTTGTAACCTTTGCTGTAGCCAATTAACAACAAAAACACTTTTTGAAATTTCTCAATTTTCTTGCTAGCTGCAATAAAAGCACAAAATAACTGACAGTTAAAAGTTAAGATGTTCATGATGTACCTGATGTATGATTGGTTGTTGGTTTTTTTTGATAGAAAGCGTTCAACGCTTTCCGAGTTCTCATTGACCTTCAGCTTTCATCTTGGTAGTGTTTTTCAGTTTCACATCTAGGCTTCTTTTCATCAGCCGAAGAGAACATTTCCTTGAAATTAGTTGTTTCATCAATTTGGCAACACACCAGTTTTCGACTTGAGTTACACTTTGGTCACATTCTTGTTGTTAGAGCTTGCTTTTGACGCTCAAAATAGGTGGCCCATTATATGAAAGTCTAAAAATTAAATAACTGCAGAGTCTGTGCGGCATTCAAGTTCTCATCAAGTACATCGTGTTATAGTCTCGGGTATTTACCATTAGATCCCCCCAAATATAGCTAGCCCCATTATGGTATAATTACAATGATTGGGGCGGGGCGTCTTTCCTATTATAGCCCACCCAATTATAGCTAGCCCCTATTACGGCAAAATTACGCAATGACAAATATCTTGAAGGTTTTCTGTCTTCCGGTTAACGGAGGTGACCCAAGCATTCTTCTAAACGCACTTCCGTTGAAAAGATAGCGTTTGGATTTTACCAAGCGAGAGTTTAGAAACGGAGTTGCCCTTAGATATGAATGGGATCCCGTAAAATTGTCACCAACATGCGCATATGCATATGGAGAAATTTTCAATGTGTAGCGCATGTTCTTCATTGCCTAGAGGGTGGCTATACGCACACAGACATAATGACAATTGTCAATCTTTTGCCGACCTGCTCAATAAGGCCTGCGATGAATTCGAGTACTGTAGTAGAATTCTGTTTTCAGACACTTTCGCAAATAGAAGTAACACTACTGATGACGAGGCTCGACTCAATATCAAAGCTAATATCTTACTCGGATCTTCTTCGGATCACGCATGTTGGTGACAAAACGAACTGACCTCGTTGCCCTCCTGCATAAACACTAACCACACTTTGCTTTTCTCGCCGAGACATGGCTAGATACGACGCTTGAAAACAGTGACTTTTCAGCTGGGGAACGTTTTCAGTTATTGCAAAACAAGACCGCATACAAGGTCGACATGGCGGCACTCTGATTTTGAAGAACACCTCCAATCCTTCATATGCGAAGTTCCTTGGCAATCCTGTCATAAGCAACGTTGACTTTTGTAATTCGGCCTTAATCAAAGTTGTCGAACGTCTCGTCCTCTTCATTTTGATCTACTTGCCCCCACAAGGTAGTCAATATGAGGTCACAACTACATCTTTGGCTAACGTTCTATATCACGGCTCGACATTTCTGCTGAGTTTTAGTGAAAATATTGCATTTGAATCCCTCCATAAATGCCTTATTGGTGATTTTAAATTTCCGAGAAGTGATTGGTCGACATTCAGCTCTTCAACTGCGAGAGAAACTGTCTTTGTAATAAACATCTTAGATGACTATGAACTATGCCCTACTATTCTTAGCTCCACGCACAACCGTGTTAACTCCCTCGACAACATTATCGTTCCCTCATATCACCGGCTGTTTTGACTGCCTCGTGCTCTCACTCACTCCACTCCGTTCTCGGATCATGCTCCCATATCAGCAAAGATATAAATAAGATCCTCACCCTCTTCTTTAAGAATCCGAAAGTATGCTTTTACTGAACTTGGCATTGCCACTTTTTGCTCACTATGGCGAAGTTACACCTTCCTCAATTATCCTTCTGCGGACACGGTCGCAGATTTCTACCACCATCTGTGCCTTAGTGTCAGTCTTTTCGGAGCGTAACCAGAAAAAGGGCGTCCGTGCCAACGTACTACTCATCCCATACTGTGCATACTTTAAATAAACTGGCAACTAGCAAGAAAAAGTATCATTCCGGCCATGATGTGGTGCGTAACCTTGAGGAAACCCCGAGAAATCTTTGGAACTGGACAAAGTGCTCTACATATCTGGGAAAGTTACTACCAACCTGGATTCTTCCTTCAAACTCGTCGATAGCTTCAAGGAAGAAAGTCTTCCCCATCCAATGTTGTCCGGTTCATTGAAACTCGGTTCAAGGATTGTCGTCGCAAATGCTTTTAATGATTTCTTTGCTTCGAATTTCAACACGAACTCATACGAATCAAGGATACCAGATGACAGGCAAAGTCTTATTTTCCTCAATGATTTCTGTGGTTCATATAGCGACTCTGATATTCTTCAAGTAATTCTAAGCAGCTCCGATTGCACTTATTAGACCCGTTTGGACTTCCCGAACGGACTGAAAAAATGCTCTGGTCTTTTTGCAGCTTTGTTCCGCATCGTCTTCATTTGCGTAATCCTGAACTGCCAATTCCTCGAAATATGGAAATTTTCATATATCAAACATATTCACAAAGGAGCTTGCCGGAACAACATCACCGATTACCCTCCAATTAGCCTGCTGCCAAAGATCGCATTGGTATTCGAAAAGTTACTCCACAAGTTTCTTATTGATCTACTCAATGATAAAATTTGTCCGAGACAGTATGGTTTCCAGTCTAAGAAATCTACGATTTGTCAGCTCCTAGAATATGTCAACTTCCTCTATCTCAACAAGGGAGACACACTCTTCTCAATCTACTTAGATTACTAGAAAGCCTTCGATCGTGTGACACATTTCGTTCTACTAGTGAAACTCTGAAAAATTGATCTGGACTCGAATTTTGTTTCGTTCTTTGAAAGTTACCTCCTCGGAAGATTTCAAGCAGTACGAATCAACGCGTTTTCTTTGCTGCACACAAGAGTTGTGAGTGGCGTACCCCAGAGTTCAGTACTTGGGCTCCTGCTCTTCTTGATTTTTATCAACGACCTGCCGTGTATTCTTCTAGACAGTATGTGGTTATTTGCTGATGACGCGAAACTAGTATTCAACTCCTTGAATTTCAATGATGATCTTGTACGTTTCTGCAATTGGAATCAAGCAAACTGGATGTTAGTCAACGCTAAAAAGATGTTATGTATTTCTTATGGGACTGTCGAGCCATTGTTTGAGTACGCCAACGTCACAATTCCGCAACAGAGTGCGTGAAGGATCTCAGAGTTTATGTCAACAGAAAGTTAAAATGGAACACATACACTCAATGTAAAGTTAGCAGAGCTTTCTACAAGCTTAAGAACACTTCATTGGAGCACTCCATCACATATCAAGTACAAGCTCTACGTCGCCTATGTTGTTCCAGTACTCCTGTATGTTTCTCAAATCTGTTCCTTGTCCCTTGCAGACCGCAGGGCTTTCGAGAATTTCCAGGAGTTCTAGGAACTACTTGGACACTTTTCTCACACATAAAATCCTACCGATGGCCTTTCGAATCCAAGTTGAGGACTCCTGATTTTTCATTCTCTTGGTCCAAAGGAAGCTATTGAGCGGCTTCTGTGATAATGTAGCATAGTTTAATCTCTTGGTTTTACGAGAAGACGCAGAAACAAGTTCAAACTCAAACGTAAAGTAGCCCCTGGATCTTTTTACGAACGGTCCATCAACATGATCAACTTTTCTAATCGATGATGGCAACTTCAAGATCAACAAAATTGTTCAACATTCTGAACCGATCATTCCATGTTTCAATCCATGGTTTCGATGCTCATGGTTTGTTGCAATGGCCCCACTTGTACGAGCTTTGTAAATGTTAAATAGTAGAAATGAAATTCATTGATTTTTATTTTTTGGCCCTTATTCGAGAATTAAATCTTTTTTTCGCGTTTCATCAGAACATTCTTTGATATCAAAGTTTTTAATCCGTATACCAAGATTTGCCCAAGAAGCTTGCTGAATTCTTACAAGTATCAAGAGTCCAAGAAGCTGAAATACAAGGAAAGCATAATCGAAGTCGAGAAAGCCACCTCTTGCCCGTTAATCTTCTTATGTACAGGAGGAGCTTGTGCGTCAGCATCAAAAGCCATACAGAGATTGGCTTCCAGGATTAGCGATAAGAAAAAAGATTTCGGGCGTGATCACAATCATTGGGACAAAAATAAGTTCTGCGCTTTTGCGTAGCTACATACTCTGACTCCGTGGCGCACGCTCCATGCGCTGGCGCCCTGCATTGGAAGCGTCAATAGGAACCGTTGTAGAGGAGGGGAGGCTGTTGTCCTAGATGTTTATATAATTTTTTTTTAATTCTGATTCGCTTCTGATGCTTTAAGTCTTTCGCTTCTGATGCTTTAAGTTTTGACAACTGTCTGAATTTTAAAAAAATACATAGGACTTGACTTGCTGCCCCCGAGTTAAGGAGGAGGGCTATACGTTAACTGACCACTAAGCTGTGGTGAGGCTGTGATGGGAAGACCAATATTCTCTTCAGTAGTCTGAAATAGTAATTTTTGATGTTGGTATGCTGGCCTAGTCTAAAATTGGTAAAAAAAAAGTGGATGGATGCAAAATTATCTGCAGGTCTCTCAGAATGTGACTTGTATTGTATAATTAGATAACTAATTTTCATCAGTGGTGCTGCTAATCGCCGATCATATTGCAGTATTAGCGCAATTTAATGGTGCCACGAGCATGGCTCATGTTTTTTCTGTGCCTGGGTGCGATAACCCTATTTTTGTTGAGCAGAATTGAAACATTTAGACAGTTTGAAGACTTAGAGTAAAACAATCCTTTTGAAGTTTGACATTTCAATACAGTATGTACATATTTGTGGACGAATTCGAAAATCATCGTAGTATCTGTATTGGGTGCTGTGTAAAGAATGGTAACGTAAAGAATTTGTAGTTAACCATATTTGCACAGTAGATTAACCCCAATCAGTCAGCTAGCCTTTGTGTGATGCTACGATAAGGTCGCTTTCTGAAGACTGCGCTATCTCACTTCATGCATTAACTTGGAACCAATATTTATTCGGCGCGGTGAGCTCTGCTGGTATATTCATTGAATCTGCTTGGCATTTCCGTGTGTTGTTCACTTGTAAGGACTGTATTTTGTATAGCGCAGACGTAGGCGTTTTTCCGCTGTTGTAGTCCCTCATTATAATTTCAGGCAATTATTGTGCGGCTTGGGATATTTCCTTTAACGCGTTGCACGTACGTACGTCACAAAATACTGCCAAAATAACCCCCTATTTGAGGAGTAAATTTGCTATTTGAACAAAATGGGCGAAGAAGGTGGCGGCGTTGGCTTGGAGAAGAGACTTGGGCTCTTAAACGGATGTGGAATTATCATAGGAAACATTGTCGGATCGGGAATCTTTATTTCGCCGACAGGTGTGTTGAAAAACTGCGGGTCTGTCGGAATGTCACTCGTGTTCTGGACTGCTTGTGGATTGTATTCAATTTTGGGAGCATTGTGTTATGCCGAGCTTGGAACGACAATTAAGGCTTCCGGTGGCGAGTACGCGTATATCTACGAGGCGTTCGGACCGTTGATGGCTTTCATGCAAATGTGGGTGACAGTGGTTGTAATTCGACCTGCCGCTCAGGCTATTGTGGCGCTGACATTTGCTCAGTACCTTGTTCAGCCGTTCCAAGATTTGATGGGTGGAAGTTGTACAGAAGAAGACACCAAACTAGCGGTCCTTTGTCTGGCTTTTGTTTGCATCTTTCTCATCACTTTCATAAACTGCGTGAGCATCAAAGTCAGCACCTGGATCAATGATATCTTCATGATTGCCAAAGTGTTATCGCTCATCCTGATTATTGTTGCCGGTCTTTACCACATGATTTTTAAAGGGCAAACACAGAACTATGAGGGTGCGTTCGAAGGAACTATTACTGATCCATTCACCCTTTCAATGGCATTCTACAGCGGAATGTTTGCTTACGCTGGCTGGAATTACTTGAACTTCATGACTGACGAAATCGTGAACCCTAACAGGAACTTGCCTTTGGCTATCATAATCTCGTTACCACTGGTAACAGTGATCTACGTCTTAGCTAATGTAGCTTACTTCGCGGCCATGTCTTCTGAGGAGCTCAAGACATCCACTGCAGTAGGGATCGATTTTGCTGACAAGTTCCTTGGAGTTATTGCGCCAATCATGCCTCTTTTGGTAGCTTGTTCCACTTTCAGTGCAGTAAACGGCAGTATCATGACCGGATCTCGTTTGACTTTTGTAGGAGCCAAGAAAAGGCAGATGCCGCAGTTCCTCGCCATGGTCAACACTGACTTCATGACTCCGATCCCTTCGGTTATCTTGACAGGTTTCATCACCTGCCTAATGGCACTTCCAGATGACATTGGATCCGTGCTGAATTACTTCAGCTTCGTGTTCTACTTCACCATTGAATTGGCTATCTTGGTATTGATCTACTTGCGGTTCACAAGACCAGAACTGGAGCGACCTATCAAGTTCCCGATTGTTATGCCTATCCTCTTTGTGATCATCTGCTCAGCGGTTCTCCTCCTTTCAATCAAAGCAGATTGGGTAAATACGTTTTTCAACAATTGTTTGAGAGTTTCATAATTTATGTATGTGTATGCGAGTCGCGTTGCGAATTCACCGAGGAAATCACCCGAGTTCTCTATACTTTTAGGCGCTCTTTTAATTGGATTTTTATGATCAGAATTAAGCATTGTGAATGAAAGGTGAAGAAGTTGCAAGACACCTGCGCGACAGAACGGCCACTCTGATAAAGTATGAAATTTTTAAGACTTAATGATTTGTAATGGAACGTTTTGCATTATGTAATGGCAAGTGCTCTCTAACGGTGGGGGGGGGGGGGGGGGTGCATAATGTACGGAGGTGGGGACAAACGGAAAAGATCCGATTTTTTTAACGTTATTTGAAATAATTTGTTACAGGTATCGACTACGATTGGAATCCTGATGACACTTTCGGCCATTCCTGTGTACTTCGTGTTCGTGGTATGGGAACCTCACCTCAAAGTGATCTACATTCCCCAACTAACTGAGAAGTTCACTTTCTTCCTCCAGAAATGGCTCAAGCTGGTACCGGAGAGCTCAGGTGCCGAAGGCAGCCCAGAAAAAGCAGCAGTTGAGATGCCAGAGAAACAGGACCAGAACACAACCGAAGCCTAAGTTAGCCCTGCGATTAATCGGAGTTTGTTCCCAGGTTAATGACACCTCGCAGAGTTTGTGAACAGAATTTGTTGTATGAGTAGCAGTAATGGTTTCTACTAATTCGGTCTTTTGAAATTTTTTTCTTTTCCGTGGCATAATTCTGGCATCTTGTTGAAATCTAGCAAAATTTTCCTATCTTGGGCTATTTCAAAATTTGTAGTATAGTCGAGTAGTTGAACTTAAAACTGTTCTTCAATAACAGCATTAAAGAAAATGGTAGGAAAGTTAAAATAATAGAATATATTTTTTGTTAAACGGGAAAAGAAACAACAGGTCTTGCCTTATTTCATCTCTAGAAGTCATCGCTCAAAGTCAATTGAATTGAAAGTATATGCAATATTAGTTACATTCATTGATTTGATCACTCATATGTACATATATCACGACATGCTCAAGGAGCAGAAATGCTGAAGATATTTGGCACTCTTGTACTAGTTGTTGGAGATGTAGTTCAGGCTTTTGATGGCGCTAAGTGTTCATTGATCAATATCAACTCGACAGTCGCTTTTGGCATGTTATGTGGAGATTAAAATTCCCAATATAAAGATCAAGAATTGAAAATGGGGATTGGTGTTTTTCCGGGTTTTTTATGCTAACGCAATGAAATTAAAGTCTGCGAGGCTTATTGTGGAATCAGGAAACTTAATGCTTTTAAACGGCGTAACAAAGGTTTATCTTTTCATTCAGGACTACGATAATCTGATTTCATGGTGTCTTAAAAGCGGCTAAAGAGTTTATTTATTGGTCTGAATTGCTTCGTAATATTAAAAATTACAACAGATCTGTTTCAAATTGCGTGGTAGCTAAATACCATTTTTTGTTGAAAAAATATTGTGTTGGAGTTTTGACATTCTTAATGACTAACCCAAAATTCCGTTTTGGTGTAGAAGTTTTCCAGAAAACACGAGTTTGTTAAAATGTGTGTTCCAAATATGTGGGGAAAACAGATCTGTAATCGTTAGTACAGAAGCTATGGCGCAGGATTCAAAGTTTTTATGGCCAAATTGTGACAATGGAATCATAAGTTCCAAATCTTGATCAGGGCAAATATTTCCTAGTAATAATATAATGTTTCCAATTTGCATTTTGTGTTCTTGTTGGGACTGTAAAAGTGGTTTGTGTTGCTGCAAATTGTAACTATTCTTGTACTTGTACTTCTGTATTGCATCCAGTAGTTGCTTGTTACTCTTTCACTGTGATCATTCTATGACGTCATTAATGCTTACGTCACCAACGGTTGGGAATTCTGTCAAATGTTGAAATTCATGATAGATCAAAAAATGAAAGTTTCACTAGAAAAGAATTGGGTAAATGTTGAAATATCGAATCGGAAATTAATATTTTGTTTGAAAAGAATTTTGTCGAATTTTGTCAGACCAAAAATGAAAATTTTCCTTATCAGAATGGTCGTGTCTTTATGAGTACCTTTGTTTTACATTTGTATTCGGAGTGTATCAAATATTTTTGACATTTTTACTGTATTCATTTATTGTACGCTGACAGTCCTTTTATGTATTTGGATTTTGTAAACTGTTCCGATGAAACTTGTCAACTCAATACTTGTCGATGTAATGATGGAAAAATGGAATTGGTTTGTGTGACACGTTGAAATATTAATAACATAAATGATGGTTTAAGAAACAAGTTATCACTATTATGCTTTAAAACCACCCCCCCCCCCCCCCCAACCGGCTCTCCGCTCACCGTTCTACCTCCCTTATCCCTATATTGATGATGTATCCCTTATTTTGCTTCTTATCGTATAATCAATTACATAATCAGCTTGCGATTTTGAGTTGTTTTGTTATCTCTGCTACTAACAATAATAAAAACTGAAAACCAATCTCATTTCATTTTCGCAAATGACGTTGATGATTTGAAATAGATTTAAAAAGCCACTTTTAAGACCGTTTATGGGCTCAAAACACCTTGGAAGGCAATAAATCATGCGTTAGGAAACATTAGCGTGAACAGAATTAAGAACTGCTATCTTTCCATGTTCTTGTTTTCTAGCAAATGAACAAATAAAGATACCCTTTTCATGCTGAAAACAAGAACTTTTGCTGTACTTTTTTTACCACTAACAAAAATTTGGGTAACCTGAAAATATATCCAGGTAACCACAAATTATGAACTAAAAATGAAAAAAAAATTCAAAGGAAAATAGCAGTTGTTAAAAACTTTTACAGAAAATAATGTTTTTTCAAGAATTGAGGTTCGGTTGTGACTGTGTGTTTGTGATGTGACAATTGTAATCAACTAGTGTATATCATTTGTTGCTATGTTTATCTTTGTGATGATATTGATGACGTATATGAAGTATACACTATTGTCTATTGTCGGTGAGAATTACAGCTATATAACTCGTTTGGTATTTTGCCCTATTTCATATCCTCCCAATTCAATTCAGTGTAAAAATAAACGACTCCTTTAATAGCCATAAGAAAGCACCCTCACACCTGAACAGAAAATTGCGCCCTCTTTTTCAAATAGCAAGAGCCTATCGGCCGTAAGATTTACAAAAACGGGCAACAGTCGATTGCGGTACTTTCAAAAGGATTTTGTTTTCATTTTCACAATTTCGACGTGAGAAGCTTCAGCCAATTTTTTTAGTCGGTTATTTTTTTAATTGCTCTTGATCGAATTTCATAGCAATTATTGTGAACGTGTCGGTCTTTTTGTTATGCAAATTTTTCGCTTGACCTTTTTGCGCTTTTCTTCTAGAACATTCTTTGACTTCTCAAGTGACTTTTTCACGCTTTCGTTCTTCATTTTTGAGTGATCTCTATTGTTCTTACTCTGAAGTAAAGCTTGTTGCTAATAAAAAATTGGTTGCAGCATAGCAACAAGGGCCTGAGAGACGAGTGGGCTGTGCTTCTGGTTAGGGATCGGGAGGTCAATGGTTTGAATCCCGGTGTGGACAAATGTTTTCCACCCGCCTGTAGTTCGAGAGCAATTCTTCTGACATTAGTCGGTTTATGTTGGTAGCATTGTACGGTAGTCATTAAAGCGTGTGTTTTTAAAGCTTATTAACGCTAGGAAACCATGCGCACCAAAATTTTTGAAAATAATTTACTTTTAATACAATTTTCGGACTCAGAATTTAAGACTTATAATAGTTTTCTATTTTTAGTTAAATTAATTGAAATTTTATCCATAATTTGATAATCAAACGAGCAATTTCATGCTAAAATGTACCAAATTCAAAAATAACAAAAATTTGATGAGCTCAATTGTAAAGGCCAATTTTCTCATGTTAATCTTAAAAAACCAACATGACTTATAACCGAGCATCAACTTTGAGCAAATCTAACTTTGTATTTAGTTTTCTTTGGTAAAGTTGAAAAAAGCGTTATTTATAGCTTATATAAATGCATACATTATTGTTTATCGGGATTAATCGCACAAATTTTTGATGCGCGTAACGCATGAATTCGAAAGAAAAGTTCAAGTACAGATTAAAAGGTGAACCTTCACTTTTATATTCATACTTTTCAGGGGATTGATTATTTAATTTCTAGGGATTAATTCACTTTTGACAGCTTTAGACGGGGTACTGAAGGTATACAAAACCACACCCAAGAAATAGTATGATTATAATTCTGGTTACGAGTTTACAGATTCGACTAAATTTGATGTTAAATCTACGAAAGAACAAAAACAAAGCTGATACTGTTTTTCTTTGTTTTATCAGCCTCTAAGCGCTAAAGATTATACTTGTTTAAAGAATAGATTTTAAAATAATATTTAAAGCTAGCATCTAATTTTCATGCAGAAATTTGCTATCTAAGTTGGCTAACAAATGTTCTATCCAAATATGGAACTATCAAATATTTGACTGAATTAATACCAACTAATATTGCGTCAGACAACTTGTTAAAATACGCTCGGCGACCGAAGTACTAAACTGGCTGGATAATCTGGGTCGGAACAAGCTTTCAACGAGGCTACCCGGTTGTTACATTTACAATTTACACTAACCGCAAATTTACACCCCACAATTATTCCTACCTTTTGCAAAATACAAACACATGCTCTGGGATATTTGTGCAGTGTATTTTAAAATTACATGCACTTTTCCGAGGAGCGTAGGAAATTTGTTTGGAACTCAACAAGGTGAAAGATTATGTTAATAGGCGGCTTGATGTGTCATTTGATTGCAACAATACACCCTAACGACCACCCAACCGAAGCAATGTTGAAATGTACTGAAGAATGTCACAAAATGCCAAAAAGTAGGAGCGAGCGCCTATTTTTTTAATGTGGCGACAATTTTTTTATTTTGGCGACAAAGACTAGTATAATTAACAATCCGTATAATCTTCCTCACGCACACTTTAAGGCACTATTAAAATAAATTAATATACTTTTGTAATTAAAGATGCATAATGGATCAATTTGTCCACTTTTTTGGTAGGAGCGCTGTCTTGTAATTACTGTTCCTACTGACATCCTGGAAATGTTTTCTCTCAATCTTTCGTCCAAGTAAAACGAATCAGATTTTCGTTCAACCGGGTTTGCATAAAATTTGCTATATTATTTAAAAACGGCTCATTTTTTGACCTAGGCAGTTTGAGGAAGGGATAGATAAATTATTATTGGTTAGGGACTTGAGCAATTGTACAAAGAATTGTCTCGCCAGGTACTACACAGCTTAGATTAGCTTCAAATAATTCCCAAGAGATGATCGCATGTAAGTAGCCATACATTCCACATACTGGTCAATGATTAGCTGCTGCATTTTTTCTGCTTCAAAGCGTCTGTTTTTGTCAGGAGGAGGCATTTAACAAAACCTGCTTTTCAAATTGTCCAGACAAATCGTTTGAAGCGTAAAAAAGCAGCTCTCAAAAAAACTGCTGTATAAAATGCAAAACCAAGGCTCAGCTTTACCGCAGTCATTGTTTAAGTTAAAGAACAAGGAGGCTCAGCAAAGGGTGTTCGCACCATGTTCGGACCCAGCTCATGCACATTGTTGACTTAATTGGCTATCAAAAGAGGAGGAGACAGAAAACGTTCAAAAACATACATCGTTCAACAAACCACTAATGGAATAAATGTCAAGTTAGAGGACCAATAAAACTTGTTGTTAATGGGACTACTAGAAAAGACAAAAAGAAAAATAAAAAAATCAAACATCAAATACGACCAAAACTCGATGTCTATATTTAAAAAAAATAATAAAATCAAACTTTCATTTGATAAATTCTAACAAAAACAAATTAACCTATACTTCATAAGTCAACATATGGGACCTGTCCTCGATGCGAATTGGTAACAGGTCGACAAAATAGAGGACAAGTTCAAAAAAAGTCAATTTTTGAAAAAGATTAATTTCAAAGTGATGAAAACCTTTAGATATTAACTGTAATGACGAGAATCATCAATTACATATTAATAGGAAGCAATAGATACCTGTCATTATACAGTGTACGTCATAAGCAGTGTATTTCATAAATTGTTTCTGATCCTTGTCATTATACAGTGTGCGTCCGACAAGGATCAGAAACAATTTATGAAATCTCGTAGTAACAAAGACGAGAAACAAATGGTTGAAACTAAAACCTGTTAAAAAGATGTATTATAGCTCAGTGGAGAAAATTTTCAACCTGCCTTCATAGAGAGTAAGCTACAAATTGACCCAAAAATGATTTTAAAAAAAGCGAAATTCGAAAATCCGAAAACGTTTTTGAGAGCAGATATTTTTTAAAAGTCGCAACAGACAAAATATTTCAACTTTTAGAGATGGATTTGTTTGCAGCACCCCAGGAAGCCAATTGCGACTGTTGTTATTGAGATGAAGTCACACGACTACAAAATAACAACAAAGGGAGAAGCCAAATTTTCACAAACATTTTTATGACAACCACAGTGTTGAAGGCAGTATAATTAAAAGATATTGTCCGCAAAAAACCGTAAATCAAAATTTGCTTCTTCTCTTAACATCAACGGTTCTTCCTTATGAAAATTCTACATAAAAATGACATCAAAAGGAAAGCAAAAAATTTAACACTATCAAAAACTCGAAGATTTAGCTCGAAAAGTTGAAACGATCAGTCAAAACAAATACCCAGTAAAGAAATATAAGTTACATCAACAAAAGTACATGACACTTCTTAGTAATGAGCGTTAGTTACGCGATGACAAAAATGAGAGCAAAAACCAGAGAGCTTAAAAAATCTTTCATTTTGTGTTTTAAAAAATTCTTTGAAAGTCATTAAAACAGATAGCTATATATAAACTGGAGACTTTAAGAAGGTTAAATTGAAAGCCTTAAGAAAAAGATGAAATTTCTCATTATCAGATATTTGTCGTTCAACAACAAAAAAGACAAACACCGGAAAAAAATCCACAAAAATTTGCGAGAAAACTGTCTCAGCCCATGAAATCAAAAACTCAACAAAAAAATCAAAATTCTTTTACGCCTTTTTTAATGCTGTAAATATTGCCAACTATGCATTCCTTCAATTGGACCTGCCAAAATCGTGATATTATGATAAGGATCCTTGATTGGGGACAATAATTCTCTGGACTACAAAAAGTATAACAAATGAAAGCAAAACATAAGAAGGCTATAAAGTTCTACGAAATCATTTGGTCAAAGCAATTAAAACTATGAGCTTATATCTGAAACCATTATTTAATTTCGCTGGTCTTCATTTTTTGAAGATAGTATCAGTCAAAAATTGGGTCCTGATTTTAAATTCTTCTCAGTTATTAACATAGAGAACTAAAAATGTGGAATTATTTTAATAAAAAGGCCGCGCCCCATTAAAAACTAGATTGTTACTCTAGCAATCCTCGGGGAGCTCAAGATCAGGCCTGATATTGCTGTGTCAACGAAAACAATTAATTATTCAAATTTTGGCCAAATAGATCAGTTTAAACAATTTTTTTCAGTATGTCAAAATTCAATAATGGATTTTGTATAATTATCGAACTTAAATTTGCGAAAAACTGGTAAAGTTAAAATTTCAGAAGAGTCTTAAAGCCAGCGAGCGTACAACTCGCTCTTTTAATAAGTTTACGAAGAATTTGTCCGCAATTTTTTGGTGTCAGCTTCCAGCAAATTTTGAAGAAAATGGGCTAAAAAGCTAAAAAAAAATGTTCCATTTCTGACCCAAAATTTATGATTTTTGGAAAATTTAGCATAAATTCTAATAAGAAACTCGGATTGAACAGTTCAGCAGCCCTCCTCTATTTTTAAAGTTGAAACAAATAACACTGTCTGTAACAATTTTAACATAATATAGCAAAATTGACGTAAGTTGGGGTAAAAAATACGGAGAATTAGAACGATAGCATCGTACATCTGCTGAATGTTGACAAAACAAAAAAATATCGATAACTCGCTGTAAAAAGCAAAATTCATAAAAAATATTTTCAATACCATATTCTACGCTGAAGGGGCTTTCTAATGCCAGGTTGTTTCAAATTGGGTTTGAAAATTTGGTCTTTGATGGCATCAAAAGTTGCAGAAGCGCCGCATTAGCGAACGTGTTTCTTCAGTTTGTGTTCAAAAATTTGCTTTATTCATTTGACCACTCACAAGTTTTGGTACAATAGAGCCAAAACCTAATTTATAAGGAAATCGGTTTTTTTTGTCCTGTAATAACAGTTCAAACACTTGATGGAGCAACTTATAGACTCATATTTTTCTTCATTAAGCTACAGCCCGCTTTTCATTGAAGATAGATACTACAATAGTTAGATTCAGTTGTTAAATAGGTTGTTTTTCAAGAATTAAAGATCGTTGATAAGCTTGTCATAAAATTATATGTTTTAAATGTTTTTTATGGGTTGTATTTGGCCGATGTCATCTGTTACAAATAGTTTAGTTGGGTTTGCATTTTTCACCTGAGCAGACATTGACTATCAATAAAACCCAGTTTTTTATGCTTTTGTCCACATATTTCTTGCTCTCGGCAGGTATCTAACTTCACAGTGCTTTTTTATAAACGTTTACAAACGCTGTCAGGGATTGTTTTTAAATTTACGTTTATTGATAAATTGCTTTTTGTATATTTTTTTGCCAAAGACTTAGTTATTTCAAATTTTATTTTTTCAAGCCCGCTTGTGACTTTTTATTTGTTCAGCCAGTTCTAGCTGCTTATCATATTTAACGCAGAAAGCTATCATTTTGTTTCTCTCGACAGCCTTTCAGAGGTAATTTATTTGATTAGAAGGTCTTTCGTCTTTTGGAAAGACTAAATTTGGCTTCAAACTGTTATTTTTGCTTAAGCAAATGGTGTTGCAATATTGGCTAATTATGTTCACTGACAGACATTTTGCTCCGAACCATTTGCAATTAATTGTACAAAGATTTTAATCCCAATCGCGTTAGAAGTTCTTGAAAATTAGTTGCTAACAATTGCTAATCTGTTTTTCTAGACTTTTTCAATCATGGTTTAATCATACATAATGCTGTAGTTTACCTTTAAATATTTTAGCGTGAAAGAACAAATAAGCAAATTCTTCATAAATTTTGCGTTTTTTTGATAGTCAGTTACTCTTAGTTTTACCCCATATAAATCTTTAAAAGAGTTTAACTAAGCAAGAAGAGTTTTTCAATTTTTTTTCAATCAGTTTTACAGGCTACGTATGCATACATTTTCTGTCATAATTCCTGATGTGAAATTGTTTTTTTTTGCTTTATATGTTCTTTATTACATTGTTTTTCGATTCATTTTTTTAAGTTATCCGATCAATGCTTGAAATCAATTTCAAAGATTTACTGTCACGATTCAGGGAAAATTACTGAGAATATTTAAATTTTTTATCGTTTGTTTGAAGAGAATTACTGAAAAGGTTAAAATAGAACCATCGCTTTTAAATTACTAAAAACAGTAACTTTGAGAGATTACAATTTTTAATGACTCTTGAACTACGATTATCCTAGACTTTTTTGTTTTCATAGAGAAGTCACTGGTGAATTCACGTGTTTTCGTTAAAAGGTAAACCCAATTTTGCTTAGAATGATCCAAAGTTTTGTCTTTGAGATGATTTTGTTTGAAGTGATGAAGCCAAATTTTTGGCTTTTGATAATCGGTAGCTCAAATATTGAATTCAATGATTGTTGTTCATTTTCCTAAGGAAAAGTGTGAGCATCGCAAAAAAGACACTTGACAACATACTGGCAAAGTTTTGTATATTCCATCTTGCTTATGAGTTTTGTAGCAAGTGTAATATTAATTATCAATTTTGCTAATTGGGATTATGCTGAGGGTGAAAAAATCTACCAGCATCTTGACCATCGGTTTTTGCTATGCTAAATCAATGACTATTCTGAGTGAAGGATACTTTGAGCAAGCTTGTAATTCAACTTACATACCAAGTGTGTCGTCGGTTGTCAATTTTTAGCTTTGCGAACTTGCTGTGTGATATTTTCTGTTTGAGTGCGACTTAGAGAAATACTCTCATTTCTACAGCACAGTTGTGTATTTATATGCGATTCTGATGTTGATATCAATTTTCAAAGTTGATGGAAAGGGCTAATATCCATTTTTCATGGAAATTATTTTCCCCATCACACGTGTTGGTTATAAAAACGTCTCTGATGATAATGTCTTCCTTCGCTTCTGAATCACAAATGTTTGCCATTTCCCTCGTTTTTCGAAGAAATTAGTTATTTCCTTTCATTTTTTGCCTTAAAAACTGATATCTGAAAAAATTTGTTTCACAGTTCGATAAAGGGTCCATCAATTGAATCTCAAATGTCCTTTAGTTTTCATTGCATCGGTTTTGCTTTGTTACAGTTAAGAATGCGCCTGCTTTCCACTCTTAGACTAAACAGATTTTACAAAAATTTGTATGTACAGAGCGTTTATTGTACAGAAATCCCACTTTCAAAGGTTTTCTTAGCTCTTTAAAGGTGGAGTTCTACCTTTTTTTTAACAAGTGCCTGCATTTTCGCTGTCTCATCTTCATAAACTGGTTCTGGCGCCAACGCTACTCTACTGTATTTAAAGAAATGTGTCCAAAAAAACTCCTTCCTTGGCTTGATAGGCTGTTTCTAGGCGAATGTTCAAGCGTTCCCATATCAAAGGCCGTTAAAACTATGTTTTTTGCTAGAAATTGGTCCTAAATTATGACGCCTCTGAGTCACTAGCTGTTGACTGCTTCATGTGGTGATGGAGAATTATACACTATGGCTGAGCTGTTTGCAAACATGCTAGAGTTAGAACACGTATTTCGCAATATAACATTAATACAATGACTGTATTGAATGAGGGATGCAGGGTTTATTTAGAGACAAGCATGTGGATAAAGTACTCTTCCAAAAAGTACGAAAACTTTGCTGTAAAATGTGAAACTGGAATCAAGACTAATGTAGAAACAAATGTGAAAATGATGACAGTATATGGCGTGGGCCGCAATATAACAATTACGGACCTAATAAAGTGCAAGGTCAAAACCTCCCACATTTATTTTTTTAAATTTTCGTAGCTAACTTGAGATTTGTTTAGGCCATAAAAATTTGCGAAAAAGATTGGATTCAAATTGATAATAAGACATAATATTGCGCGCCTAAAGAAAAGCTAACGTACTGTCGATATACAGCGTATGAATTTGTGGTAAAAAGCACTGGAGTGAACATCGTATATATTTGGTCTCGATAACAAGGGTAAAAAAATCTACTCGCATCTTGACCATCGGTTTTTGCTATGCTAAATCAATGACTATTCTGAGTGAAGGATACTTTGAGCAAGCTCGTAATTCAACTTACATACCAAGTGTGTCGTCGGTTGTCAATTTTTAGCTTTGCGAACTTGGTGTGTGATATTTTCTGTTTGAGTGCGACTTAGAGAAATACTCTCATTTCTACAGCACAGTTGTGTATTTATATGCGATTCTGATGTTGATATCAATTTTCAAAGTTGATGGAAAGGGCTAATATCCATTTTTCATTGAAATTATTTTCCCCATCACACGTGTTGGTTATAAAAACGTCTCTGATGATAATGTCTTCCTTCGCTTCTGAATCACAGCTGTTTGCAAACATGCTAGAGTTAGAACACGTATTTCGCAATATAACATTAATACAATGACTGTATTGAATGAGGGATGCAGGATTTATTTAGAGACAAGCATGTGGATAAAGTACTCTTCAAAAAGTACGAAAACTTTGCTGTAAAATGTGAAACTGGAAGCAAGACTAATGTAGAAACAAATGTGAAAATGATGACAGTATATGGCGTTGGCCGCAATATAACAATTACGGACCTAATAAAGTGCAAGGTCAAAACTTCCCACATTTATTTTTTTAAATTTTTGTAGCTAACTTGAGATTTGTTTAGGCCATAAAAATTTGCGAAAAAGATCGGATTCAAATTGATAATAAGACATAATATTGCGCGCCTAAAGAAAAGTTAACGTACTGTTGATATACAGCGTATGAATTTGTGGTAAAAAGCACTGGAGTGAACATCGTATATATTTGGTCCCGATAACAATATCTTAGACACTCAATCTTGTGCTCTTTTGTCGACTAGTTATGAAAAAGGTCTTTTCTGTTTTAATGATCCCAGTTTAGTCGGTGCATTTTATTTGCTAACCCTTTTGTGCTTTGCTTTATTAGTACAGTCTTCTCGGGTCGAATTATTTGACGATTTTTTAAAGTTGATTTTGCTTGGCGAAATATCTAATTAGTTTTGAGCCTGATCTTTGCCGCGAGAAATCAAGAGAGAAATTTTATGTCTGAATTTGAAATGATGATTGCAAAAAAATTTGATGTACTTGTCAACAAAAAGTACGTATGAACAAAAACGTTTAACTATATCAAGGGACTTGAACAAGAGACAAACAGACATAAACTCTCTTACTCACATTTCTGGAGCACAGTTGTGTTGTTAGATGCGACTCTGCTGATGAATTCAGTTTTCAAAGTTGATGGCAACAGCTAAGGCCCCTTTTCAAGTGAAATCAATTTCGCCATCGGGCTTAATGGCTATAAAAGCGTCCCTGTCGATAAAAGCTTTCTCCGCTCTTAAGTCAATTCCAATGTTTGCCTATTCCCTCGTTTTTCAAAAAAATCAATTAATTTTACTTTGTTTTTCGATATCTGTAAATATTCGTTCCACAGTTTTCCATCCTTCAATTCCAATGTCGTTTTGTTATCGTTTTGTCGGTTTAGCTTTGTAAAAATTAAGGTTGCATCTGTTTTCCACTCTAAGATTAAACAGATTTTTGAAAAAAAAATTCAAAAAAAGGTGATGCATTTCTTGACTTCACTTTTGCAAAGTTTTTCTGAGTTCTTCAAACTTTTTAGAACTGGATCTTTTCTTAACAAGTGCGTTCGAATTCGCATCTTTGTTGTCTCATCTTCAATGATTGGTTCGGGCATCAATGCTACTCTACTGTTTTCTAAGTGTGTATCCAAAATCTCCTTCCGTGTCTTAAGCGTTCAAGCGTTCCAATATCAGAAATGGTTAGAGCCATTTTTTTTGCAAAAAGAATTGGTAATCAATGTTGAATCTCCTGAGTCACCAGCTGCTAACAGCCTCATGTGGGGACGAAAATTTATACACTATGGTTTTGCTGTTTGAAAATTAGGTATAATTAGAAAACACACTTTGCTATGCGACACCAATGAAAATGACTGCATTGAGTTAAGGATGCGCGGTGTAATTAGAGACAAGCTTGTAAGTAATGTGTTCGTGAAAAATCACAAAAACTATGATGTAAAATGTAAAAATACCGGCAAGACGAATAAATAAACAGATGTGAAATTGATGAGAGAAAATGGCGTTCACCACAAAATAACAATTGCGTGCCTAATATAATGCAAGGTCAAAAATTATTCTAACATTTAAATTTCTTCTAAAATTTATTGCCAACTTGAAGCCATAAATAGGCCATGAATAGGCTTGAGAAAGATCAGGTTTAAAATGATAGTGAAAGAAAATCAATTTTGCGCACCTAATGAAAAGTTACAGTACTGTTGATATACAGCGTATGAATTTATGGTAAAAAAGCACTGGAGTGAACATCCCTTTTATTCGGTCTCGATAACTATATCTTAGACACTCGATTTTGTGCTCTTTTATCTATTTATAAAGAAAAAGATCTTTTCTTTTTGTGTCCCCAATTTAGTCGATGCATATTTTTGCTTCCCTGTCGCGCTTTTCTATATTCGTACAGTTTTTCCGGGTCAAAATTTTGGCATACATTCCAGAGTTGATTTTGCTTTGCGCAATTTCTAATTAGTTTTGAGCCTGAGTTTGGCCGCGCGGAATCAGGAGAGTAATTTTATGTCGCAATTGGAAAAGATGAAATCGATGAATTGAAATTTGAAGTACTTGTCAACGAAAATATATATGAAAAAAAACTTTAACCTGAACAGAGAAAAGTAAAACAAAGATGAATAATCACAAAATCAAACTCTCATTTCAATTCATTTTTGAATTCATTTTTCATTTCATTTTTGATGAATTGTGTTGAATTCATTTTTCAAAGTTGGTGGCAACAGCTTATGTCCCTTTTTTATTGAGTTCAATTTCAACATCGAGCAGGGTGGCTATAAAACGTCCCTGATGATAATGTCATTTTAGCTCCTATATCAAGATAAATGCCAAGTCCCCCATTTTTCGGGGAAAAAATCGATTGATTTTCTTTCTCGTTTCTTGCATCAACAATTGATAGCTGAAAATTTTCGTTTCACAGTTTGACAAAGGCTCCATCCATCGGTTTCCAAAATCCTTTAGTTATAATTCCATCGGTTTAGCCTTAGCACTCAAAGACTGAAGAGAATTTGCAAAAATTAGTCTCTACAGAATGTTCATTGCACTGACATCCTCATTTCAAAGCTATTCTGAGCTCTTCAAAGATTTTGGATTGATATTTTTTAACAGATCCGTTCAAATTCGCTATCGCTTCTTCAAAGGTTGGTTTGAGCGCAAACGCTACTCTCTTTTAAAATGGCGATTGTAGTTTGTCCAGAGAAACTCCTTCCTTACTGATGGTAATGTCTTCTTTTGCTCCCAAAATTTAAAAACTGTTTTTTTTACTTTATATGTTCTTTATTACATTGTCTTCGATTAATTTTTTTAAGTTATCCGATCAATGCTTGAAATCAATTTCAAAGATTTACTGTCACGATTCAGGGAAAATTACTGAGAATATTTAAATTTTTTATCGTTTGTTTGAAGAGAATTACTGAAAAGGTTAAAATAGAACCATCGCTTTTAAATTACTAAAAACAGTAACTTTGAGAGATTACATTTTTGAATGACCCTTGAACTACGATTATCCTAGACTTTTTTGTTTTGGTAAACGTAAACACAATTTTGCTTAGAATGATCCAACGTTTTGTCTTTGAGATGATTTTGTTTGAAGTGATGTAGCCAAATTTTTGGCTTTTGATAATCGGTAGCTCAAATATTGAATTCAATGATTGTTGTTCATTTTCCTAAGGAAAAGTGTGAGCATCGCAAAAAAGACACTTGAAAACATACTGTCAAACTTTTGTATATTCCATCTTGCCTATGAGTTTTGTAGCAAGTGTAATATTAATTATCAATTTTGCTAATTGGGATTATGCTAAGGGTGAAAAAAATCTACTCGCATCTTGACCATCGGTTTTTGCTATGCTAAATCAATGACTATTTTGAGTGAAGCTTGTAATTCAACTTACATACCAAGTGTGTCGTCGGTTGGCAATTTTTAGTTTTGCGAACTTGATGTGTGATATTTTCTGTTTGAGTGCGACTTAGAGAAATACTCTCATTTCTACAGCACAGTTGTGTATTTATTTGCGATTCTGATGTTGATATCAATTTTCAAAGTTGATGGAAAGGGCTAATATCCATTTTTCATAGAAATTCTTTTCCCCATCACACGTGTTGGTTATAAAAGTCTCTGATGATAATGTCTTCCTTCGCTTCTGAATCACAAATGTTTGCCATTTCCCTCGTTTTTCAAAAAAATTAGTTATTTCCTTTTCATTTTTTGCCTTACAAACTGATATCTGAAAAAATTTGTTTCACAGTTCGATAAAGGGTCCATCAATTGAATCTCAAATGTCCTTTAGTTTTCATTGCATCGGTTTTGCTTTGTTACAGTTAGGAATGCGCCTGCTTTCCACTCTTAGACTAAACAGATTTTACAAAAATTTGTATCTACAGAGCGTTTATTGTACAGAAACCCCACTTTCAAAGGTTCTCTTAGCTCTTTAAAGGTGGAGTTCTACTTTATTTTAACAAGTGCCTGCATTTTCGCTGTCTCATCTTCATAAACTGGTTCTGGCGCCAACGCTACTCTACTGTATTTTAAGAAATGTGTCCAAAAAATCTCCTTCCTTGGCTTGATAGGCTGTTTCTAGGCGAATGTTCAAGCGTTCCCATATCAAAGGCCGTTAAAACTATGTTTTTTGCTAGAAATTGGTCCTAAATAATAACGCTTCTGAGTCACTAGCTGTTGACTGCTTCATGTGGTGATGGAGAATTATACAGGATGGCTGTGCTGTTTGAAGACATGCTAGAGTTAGAACACGTATTTTGCAATATAACATCAATGCAATGACTGTATTGAATGAGGGATGCAGGGTTTATTTAGAGACAAGCATATGGATAAGAACCTCTTCAAAAAGGACGAAAATTTTTCTGTAAGATGTGAAACTGGAAGCAAGACTAATGTAGAAACAAATGTGAAAGTGATGACAGTATATGGCGTTGGCTGCAACATAACAATTGCGGACCTAATGAAGTGCAAGGTCAAAACTTCTCACACTTATTTTTTTAAATTTTCGTAGCCAACTTGAGATTTGTTTACGCCATAAAAATTTGTGAAAAAGATCGGATTCAAATTGATAATAAGACATAATATTGCGCACCTAATGAAAAGTTAACGTACTGTCGATATAGAGCGTATGAATTTGTGGTAAAAAGGCACTGGAGTGAACATCGTGTTTATTTGGTCTCAATAACTATATCTTAGACACTCAATCTTGTGCTCTTTTATCGACTGGTTATGAAAAAGATCTTTTCTTTTTATGATCCCAGTTTAGTCGGTGCATTTTATTTGCTATACCTGTCGTGCTTTACTTTATTAGTACAGTCTTCTCGGGTCGAAATATTTGACGATTTTTCAAAGTTGATTTTGCTAGGCGAAATATCTAATTAGTTTTGAGCCTGAGCTTGGCCGCGCGGAACCAAGAGAGAAATTTATGTCTGCACTTGAAATGATGACTGCAATAGAATGAAATTTGAAGTACTTATCAACCAAAATTGTTGAAGAACAAAAACGTTTCATCACAAAAGGGGGAAAGTAAAGCAAAGATGAGCAGACAAAAATTCATACTCCCATTTCTATCGCTCGGTTGTGTTTTCATTTGCGATTCTGATGTTGAATACATTTTATGCGATTCTGATGTTGAAAATTTATCGCAACATCTAATGTTCCTTTATTATTGAATTCAATTTCCTCATCAAGCATGGTGGCTACAAAAACATCCCTGATGATAATGTCTTTCGCCTCTGAATAACAAATTTTTTCCATGTCCGTCGTTTTTTGAAAAAAATTTCAATTAATTTTTTGTTTTTGTTTCTTGCTTCAAAAAATGATATCACAAAATATTCGTTTTACAGTTCAACAAAGGCTCCATCCATCAGTTTCCAATGCCTTTTAGTTATAATTCCATCGGTTTAGCCTTGTTACAGTTGAGATTGCTTCTGTTTTTCACTCAAAGACTAAAAAGATTATGCAAAAATTAGTCTCCCCAGAGCCGTTATTACACTGATATCCTCATTTCAAAGCTGTTCCGAACTCTTCAAAGATTTTGGATTGGCGTTTTTTACAGATGCAATCAAATTTGTTATCGCATATTGATAGTTTGGTTTGGGTGCCAACGCAACTGTATTTTAAAGTTGAGATTGTAGTGTGTCCAGAGAAGCTCCTTCCTTGGCTTAAAAGGCCGTTTTTAGGCGAATTTTCAATTGTTCCCATGTCAGAGGAGGTTAATATGATGTCTCTGCGAAAAGAATTTGGTTTCGAAGAGTGACGTTGCTGAGTCACCAGCTGCCAACACCGTCAAGTGGTGACAGAAAATATACCTGATGGCTTTGCTGTTTGAAATTATGCTAGAATTAGAATACGTATTTTGCTATACAACATCAATGCAATGAGTGCATTGATTGAAGGATGCATGTTTTTATTAAAGTCAAGCATGTAGGTGAAGTTTTCTTCAAGAAGCACAAGAACTACGATGGAAAACGTGAAAATAGAGGCGAGACGAATGAATAAAAAATTTTGAAAATGATGATAGAATATGGCGTGGACCACAAATGTCAATTGCGGACCTAATATAGTGCAAGATTAAAAATAATTGCAACTTGGTTTCTTAAATTTTGTGTTGTCAATTTGAAACTTGTTTAGGCCATAAATAGGCGTGAAAATGATCAGATTCAAAATATTGATAAAAGAGATATAATTTTGCGCGATTCATGAAAATTTAACGTACTGTTGATATACAGCGGATAAATTTATGGCGAATGAGCACCGGAGTGAACATCGTTTTATTTGCTCTCGATAACTATATCGTAGACACTCAATCTTGTGTTCTTTTATCGACTGGTTATGAAAAAGATCTTTTCTCTTTATGATCCCAGTTTTGTCGGTGCATTTTATTTGCTACCCCTGTCGTTCTCTACTTTACTAGTACAGTGTTCCTGAGTTGAATTGTTATCTGATTGAGAAATTTATATCTGAATTTGAAATGATGATTGCAATAGAATCAGTTTTGAAGTATTTATTAACAAAAGTTTATAAGAACCAAAACGTTTAATCACAAAAATGGAAAGTAAAGCAAAGATGAACAGACACAAAACCGTACTCTCATTCCTACCGCTCGGTTGTGTTTTCATTTGCGATTCTGATGTTGAATACATTTTATGCGATTCTGATGTTGAAAATTTATCGCAACATCAAATGTTCCTTTATTATTGAATTAAATTTCCTCATCAAGCATGGTGGCTATGAAAACATCCCTGATGATAATGTTTTCTTTCGCTTCTGAATGACAAATTTTTTCCAAGTCCCTCATTTTTCGAAAAAATTTTCATTAATTTTCTGTTTTTTGTTTCTTGCATCAAAAAATGAAATCTGAAAATATTCGTTTTACAGTTCTACAAAGGCTTCATCCATCGATTTTCAATGTCCTTTAAATATCTTACCATCGGTTTAGCCTTGTTACATTTAAGAATGCTTCTGCTTTCCATTCAAAGACTAAACAGATTTTGCAAAAATTAGTCTCAACAGAGCTTTCATTGCAATTTATCCTCATTTGTAAGCTATTTTCAGCTCTTGAAAGATTTTGCATTGGTATCTTTTTTAACAGATGCGTTCAAATTTGCTATCGCATCTTCATAGATTGGTTCGGGAGCCAGCGCTACTGTAGTTCAAGGTGGAGATTGTGTTTTGTCCAAAGAAACGCCTTCCTTGGCTTAAAAGGCCGTTTTTAGGCGAATGCTCATACTTTCTCATATCAGAGGTTAAAGCGATGTTATTTCAATAAAAAAATGGTACTCAATATAGACGTTGCTGAGTCACCAGCAGCCAACAGCGCCAGTTGGTGACAGAGAATTATACACTATGACTTTGCTGTTTGAATTTATGCTAGAATTAGAACACGTATTTTGTTATATAACATCAATGCAATCACTGCATTGATTGAAAGATGCAGGATTTTATCAGAGGCAAGTATATAGGTGAAGTGTTCTTGAAAAAGCTCAAAAACTACTATTATGTAAAATATGAAAATAGAGGCGGGATGATCGACTAAACAAATGTGAAATTGGTGATAGAATATGGAGTTGACCACAAATAACAATTGCGGACCTAGTATAGTGCGAGGTTAAAAATTATTTGCGCTTTGTTTTTTTGAAAAAATTGTTGCTAACTTGAGATTTGCTTAGGCCTTGAATTGGCGTGAAAAAGATCAGATTCAAAATAATCAAAAAAGAGAAATAGTTTTGCGCTTCTCATGAAAAGTTAACGTACTGTTGATATACAGCGTATGAATTTATGTTAAAAAAGCACTGGAGTGAACATCGTATTTATTTGGTCTCGATAACTATACCTTAGACACTCAATCATGTGCTGTTCTATCAACTGGTTATGAAAAAGGTCTTTTCTTTTCCTGACCCCAGTTTAGTGGGTGCATTTTATTGGTTGCCTGTGTCATACTTAACATTTTTACTACAGTTTTTACGGGTGGAAATGCTGGCTAACTTCCTAGAGGTGATTTTGAGCGAAATATCTAATTAGTTTTGAGCCTGATCTTTGCCGCGAGAAATCAAGAGAAAAATTTTATGTCTGAATTTGAAATGATGATTGCAAAAGAATTTGAAGTACTTGTCAACAAAAAGTACGTATGAACAAAAACGTTTAACTATATCAAGGGACTTGAACAAGAGACAAACAGACATAAACTCTCTTACTCACATTTCTGGAGCACAGTTGTGTTGTTAGATGCGACTCTGCTGATGAATTCAGTTTTCAAAGTTGATGGCAACAGCTAAGGTCCCTTTTTAATTGAATTCAATTTCGCCATCGGGCTTGCTGGCTACAAAAGCGTCCCTGTCGATAGAGGCTTTCTCCGCTCTTAAGTCAATTCCAATGTTTGCCTATTCCCTCGTCTTTCAAAAAACTCAATTAATTTTACTTTGTTTTTCGATATCTGTAAATACTCGTTTCACAGTTTTCCATCCTTCAATTCCAATGTTGTTTTGTTATCGTTTTGTCGGTTTAGCATTGTTACAGTTAAGATTGCATCTGTTTTCCACTCTAAAATTAAACAGATTTTTGAAAAAAAAATTCAAAAAAAGGTGATGCATTTCTTGACATCACCTTTGCAAAGTTTTTCTGAGTTCTTCAAACTTTTTAGAACTGTATCTTTTCTTAACAAGTGCGTTCGAATTCGCATCTTTGATGTCTCATCTTCAATGATTGGTTCGGGCGCCAATAATACTCTACTGTTCTCTAAGTGTGTGTCCAAAATCTCCTTCCGTGTCTTAAAAGACTACCTTCAGGCAAATGCTCAAGCGTTCCAATATCAGAAATGGTTAGAGCGATTTTTTTTGCAAAAAGAATTGGTAATCAATGTTGAAGTTCCTGAGTCACCAGCTGCTAACAGCGTCACGTGGGGACGAAAATTTATACACTTTGGTTTTGCTGTTTCAAAATTAGGTATAACTCGAAAACTTACTTTGCTATGCGACACCAATGCAATGACTGCATTGAGTTAGGGATGCGCGGTGCAATTAGAGACAAGCTTGTAAGTAATGTGTTCTTGAAAAATCACAAAAACTATGATGTAAAATGTAAAAATACCGGCAAGACGAATAAATTAACAGATGTGAAATTGATGAGAGAAAATGGCGTTCACCACAATATAACAATTGCGGGCCTAATATAATGCAAGGTCGAAAATTATTCTAACATTTAATTTTCTTCTAAAATTTATTGCCAACTTGAAGCCATAAATAGGCCATAAATAGGCTTGAAAAAGATCAGGATTAAAATGATAGTGAAAGAAAATCAATTTTGCGCACCTAATGAAAAGTTACCGTACTGTTGATATACAGCGTATAAATTTATGGTAAAAAAGCACTGGAGTGAACATCGTTTTTAATCGGTCTCGATAACTATATCTTAGACACTCGATCTTCTGCTCTTTTATCGAGTTATAAAGAAAAAGATCTTTTCTTTTTGTGTCCCCAAATTAGTCGGTGCATATTTTTGCTTCCGCTGTCGCGCTTCTCTATATTAGTACAGTTTTTCCGGGTCAAAATTTTGGCATACATTCCAGAGTTGATTTTGCTTGGCGCAATTTCTAATTAGTTTTGAGCCTGAGCTTGGCCGCGCGGAATCAGGAGAGTAATTTTGGGTCGCAATTGGAAAAGATGACATCGATGAAATGAATTTTGAAGTACTTGTCAAAAAATATATTTATGAAAAAAAAAACTTTTAACCTGAACAGAGGAAAGTAAAACAAAGATGAATGGTCACAAAATCAAACTCTCACTTCAGTTCATTTTTGAATTCATTTTTCAATTCATTTTTGATGAATTGTGTTGAATTCATTTTTCAAAGTTGGTGGCAACAGCTAATGTCCGTTTTTTATTGAGTTCATTTTCACCATCGAGCAGGGTGGCTATAAAACGTCCCTGATGATAATGTCATTTTAGCTCCTATATCAAGATAAATGCCAAGTCCCCCATTTTTCGGGGAAAAAATCGATTGATTTTCTTTCTCGTTTCTTGCATCAACAATTGATAGCTGAAAATTTTCGTTTCACAGTTTGACAAAGGCTCCATCCATCGGTTTCCAAAATTCTTTAGTTATAATTCCATCGGTTTAGCCTTAGCACTCAAAGACTGAAGAGAATTTGCAAAAATTAGTCTCTACAGAATGTTCATTGCACTGACATCCTCATTTCAAAGCTATTCTGAGCTCTTCAAAGATTTTGGATTGATATTTTTTAACAGATCCGTTCAAATTCGCTATCACAGATCCGTTCAAATTCGCTATTCGCTTCTTCAAAGGTTGGTTTGAGCGCAAACGCTACTCTATTTTAAAATGGCGATTGTAGTTTGTCCAGAGAAACTCCTTCCTGGAAAGGACGTTTTTAGATAAATTTTCATGCATTCCCATATCAGAGGAGGATAATATGATGGTTTTCTGCGAAAAGAACTGCTACTCAGTAGTGACGTTGCTGAGTCGCCAACTGCCAACAGCGTCAAGTGGTGTCAGAGAATGATACGATATGGCTTTGATGTTTAAAAAATGGTAAAATTAGAAAAAAAGTTTGTTGCTATGCGACCCCAATGCAATGAATGCATTGAGTGAAAGATGCGTGGTGTATTTAGAGACAAGCTTGTAAGTAATGTTTCCGCGAAAAACCGCAAAACTATGGTGTAAAATGTTAAAATAGCGGCGAGACGAACGAATTATTAAATGTGAAAGTGATGAGAGAATATGGCGTTCACCGCAATGTAGCTATTTCAGACCTATTATAGTGCAAGTTGAAAAAATCTTCTCACTGTTTTTTTGAGTTCCGTTACCAGCTTGAGATTGTATAGGCCGTGAACAGATATGAAAAAGATCAGATTCAAATCGATTAAAATCGAGAAATAATTTAGCGCGTCTCATAAAAAATTAACGTAATATTGATATACATCGAATGAATATATGGTGAAAGAGCGCTGGAGTGAACATTATATTTACGTGGCCTGTATAATTATATCTTAGACAATTATATTTTTGCTTTTTTCTCAAAATGTAAAGAAAAAGATCTTTTTCATTTGTGACCACAGTTTAGTCGATGCATATTATTTTTTACCCCTGTCTTACTTTGTTTTTTAGTACCGTCTTCCCGAGTCCCATTGCCGCTTTGCTTTTTAGATTTAATTTCGCTAGTTAAAGTATTTATATAGTTGTCAGCCTGAGAGTTGCGGCGCGAAATCAAGAGAGATAAGTTTAATGACTTACTTCGAAACAATGATGCAAAAGTTTGAAAGTCGAATTTATTGTCAACGAAAATATATATGAACAAAAAGTATTAATCACGCGGGAAGCAAAACAGGGATAAACAGACAAAAACTCAGACATCAGGGAATAGCAAAATAAACGATGAATAATTATTAAACGTAGAGCAACATGATTTGAACTAAAATACTATAACGTCTTAATTTTACGGCACCAAATTAATGCATGATGTACACGTATGACATACCCCTTAGGTTTTGACTAAAATTGCTCATCAATGAAACTTTAATAGCAATAACATTTTTACAATATTAATAGTTTGTCTCTGGTTATAAATGTAGTAGCAAAATATTTGATGGTTGTGATAGCTAGTGATAGATAATAATGTACAGTTTTATAGTTATTCAGTGGCAATTTTATTCAGAGTTGTTTAGCTCTGATTCCTACACTGTCTTGAAGCTTAAGTCATGGGTTGTCGGGCTCCTATAGTTGCCGAAGTGACAGACCGGTAGTTGAGAACTGTCTAATGGCTGACGAGATATTCCTTTCTTCTGGGGCCTCATCCGCTGTCGCGTGTTCCGTTTCGATAGCGGATGTAGATGGTGTTTGGATGTTATCAACGTCTCTTGTTCGGCATTTGCGTCATGGTGGAGTGCTGTTGATAAAATCAGAGGAAATATCAAAGTTTCCAAAAAAGTCACGACTTCTGGTTCGTCCGCTCGTTTTTCATTAGTGCTATCTTCAACATGAGCCGATGGAGGTGCTCTTGATGTTGCTGGTAATAATAATTCGCCCGGAAGTTGTTTAATTGGGGAAGATCTTTGTTATCTGTGGGCCGCAAAATTAGGGAGTTGTGGTACTCGACCTCGCATGTCACGTGCTATATTTGATATGGAGGATAATACTCCACTGCCGGTTTCACGTCGTCTGTGCTTTATCTTTTTGTATCCCTTTATCTTCCTCGTCTACACATTTATATGATTTTTTATCTTCTCTTCCACGAGTTGCTCTCCAGTTTGGGTATCAGGTCTGTGTGCGTTGATTCTTGAGGGAGTCTGGCGTTCAAGTTAAATGCCAGTTTTCGTGGTGTTCGAACTATTACGATCGAATTGCCAATCTTTAACCTTGAATGCTGTAGGGTTTGCGTTTATTATGTGAGAACTCAGGGCAAGCACTTCATAAAGGTCTTCCGGGTTCTGCTTTGAGCACTTTTTTCCATGTAATATTCTGACCGGTTTTAGCTGGACGGCGCGTTTTGATACAGGGAATTGGCAGCGGAGGTTGCCTGAACGGCGAAATCGTTGTTCGCCGTCCGCACTGCTTTTTTCCCGTTTATTCGTTTGGGTCGCGGTTGCTTAGGCCATTCCCTTCTCCACTTCAATATCGCTACGATATCCAATGACCCACTTGTTGTCTGGGAGAATGGCTTAAGTGACTATAAGAATAGTACATATAAGCTCAGCGGGACGTTAGGTTTTCTACCAAAGTGTTCTTTGAAGGTTGAGATCTTATTTTTTCAATTATTCGTTTTGGTTATATATTGGTGTAATATAATTCTTATTGACTGCTTGAAAATGTTTTTAGCCGATTTTTCTTCTTTAATACTTGCGTGTAGAAATATGTAGCTATACATATGCCCTCGTTACCTGGGTGGCTAAGGTGGATGTCATCTATGAAGGCCTCTTGCAAGACGTTTTTGATTGTCACTTTCTCGTCGATGCAGAGGCAACCGGATCACACAATCACCTCCAGAGCTTAAGAGTGTATATATGGATTTAATTCTTTTAATCGATATTGTTGAGGACGCAATACGCACCTCTTTTAACACCGTGACTTTGCTAGTAAAAGAAGCTAATAAGTCTCATCCTAAGACGTCCTTCCTATATTGTCGAACGTTTGAATTTGGGGACTCTTATTTTGTGGTGTACACATTTTAGACGAAGCGGCCGGCTAATTGGGTATTGGATTTGATGAAGAGTGTGCGTCTTCGGACGATTCCCCAAATCTGACGCTTGTTGTTCATTTCTAGTTGTTTTCGAAGTAATGGCAATTTAATGGATGAAATTTGTCGGAGAATTATAAAAAGACAACTGATTTTTGACTAACGATTTGGGCAAAAAGCACTGATTTTACTTTTGCTGTTTCAATTTTACAAGTTTGATTGGAATTTCTAATGCATTTCGGGAAATCATTCTGAATTAATTGGGTTTCTCGCCTCCTGGAAGTGCTGTTACTCTCTTAATGCCAGGTATTGTTGAACTGAGGTTGATTTCGCTGAGCCCCTGTAGTGTTTACTAATAATTGCGGCGTGGTATGCGCATATTAGGAATTGTTTTTATTTTGGACTAGTTCGACTAAATTCGATTCAGGATTTTGCTGAGCGAGTTACAATTACAGAGCCTGCATGTATAAATGAATGGCAAACGTGTCAATTCTGTTTACTGATATTTTGATGTGTACAATTTGCTGTGTTAACTTGCAGTGCTGGGTCATGTCTTTTAAGTAAGATGTGCCATTGTGGTGCGGATTGTAATGAGTTCAAAATTTTGGACTCTGTGGACGCAAAAAAGTTTCAAATTGTCGATTAGAATTTCTTCAACATATTTACTTACATTTTTTGGGTTTTGATTCGAATTTCTGGAAATATAATCCACAAAAACCATTTCCCCCTGGCATATGTTTGCTTGAAAATTGATATGGCAAATGTCTATCAACCTAACGGGTTAGGCAGCTGTCATAGAATTTATTGGACCGTTTTTCTCGAGTGTCAACACTATGGCTCTATGATCTGTAATTAATTTTTTGCTTTAAACTGTTTTCCGAATTTTTTTTGAAGCATCGATTGACCAAACTACTCTCAGCAATTCCATTTACTTTACACTATATTTTTCTTTATAATCTACCTGTAGGAGCTATTTGTTTACTTCCAACTAATGTTAATTAATCTCAAGCCGCTCCAAGGCTGGAGCGTGAAGCATCGCATTTTACTCCCCATTCGATTGTCAGGTTATAGTGCCAATTTTCTGTAGAGTTCGCCTTGCGAATCTTATTTTGCTCGAAACAGTTTTTGTGTGCTGTAATCCAGAAAACTTTTATTGAATTGCGTAGTTGAGAAGAAGACATAATGGTCGAACTATTTGAGCAAGATTTGGCATAAATTAGAAGTTATCGAGGTTTTTTTAAGCTTCTAGAAAGAATATAGCAGATAATTTGCTGCCGGTTGGTGAAAACCTGTTCTAAATTTGCAATATGTCAATTATGTAGGTTTATTCTAAGATTTTCTTCGGAGACAACTGAAGACATAATTTTTGTGCTTGTCTTCTGTACCTTTGCTAACTACTAATATGTCACCTAATAAGGAATAGGTATTTTTTCAGTCCGATTAAAGTGTTTTCCAATTTCTTTTGGAATTCCATTTGCATATCTCTAAGGCCATAGAATACAGTTTGAAGTCATTATGTGCCGGTTTTTCTGTTACAGTGTTTAGCAGTTTCGTGGGTTAAGTTTATTCGGTTGTATGCATATTTAAGATCTATTGTTTGCCGTGCGGGATCACAAAATTTTTGAGATATTGATTCCAATACCGTTTCCATGTTTGGCATTTGGTATTTCTAATGAACAGCGTTATTAAGAAATTCAGAATTTAGTGCTTTTTTGAGTAACCTCTCTTAACAGTGACTTCGATAGTGGAAATAAAGTACGGATACCTCGTTAGTTTTATGATATGTTTCTTATCAAGTAATCTTGTAAATTCAAGGTTTTTCATCTTGTAAGTTAATTGGAATGCGTCTTCCGTTTGCATGACTTGATTGAAATTGTTTATGAAATTTTGATGTTTTCTTGATTTTTCAAGGCAAGTTGTTATTTTAGAAAAACGTGTCGTTACATGTTCTGTGATTGCGCAATGAGCTGCAACCTGTTTTACTTGATAACCTTATTAGTGGAAGTTGTCTAACTGCAAGTCAGAGTTAATCAAAAAGATCGTGGCCGCTTAGTTGTTCGAGGCCGTCTGCTAAAAGTATGATTTCTTCGGTTGCAATGTGCCAGCCATTGCTTGTCATCGAGGTTCGAGTTTTTCCTTCAGTCAGAATTGAGTCACTCGAGGACGTTCGCAATTGAGGTTTCTTCGTTTTGCTCTCCTAAATTGCTTGTGAATTACTCTCCACTACTCGCGTTGCAAGTGAATTGTTCAAAATGCTGCATTTGCTTCCTGAATCAACTAGTAGGGTAAAGGAAATTTTATCAATTTTAAATGGCATGTTCAATGGTTCGATTATTTCTTTAATTTCCGTCACCATGCAGTCATGCCCACTGCTATAATGCGATTCATGCATTCTGCTATCTGGTGTTGATTGTACATAAATTACGCAGTCGTCCGTTGCGGGCTTTGTTACCTGGGTGTACTTATCATCCTGCAGCTTTGGCATTGAAAGACTGGAGCCCGATTCGACTGTTTTGGAAAGTAGTTCGTATTGACAAATTCGCGGATTGAGTGCTAGATGGATATTGGAGTGTTTGACTGGGCCGCCTTGCTTATAAGAGAAACTTGCATGTCGAATGCTATATGTGTCCAGAGATCTGTTGTAGAGAGTATGTCTACAATGATGCGCGGGTTCCTGCTATTAAGTATACCTCTAGCCTCCAATACTCAAGTACAGAGGGGAGACACTCTTTTAATATGCGAGTTGCCATTGTTTGTCACCGCAGATTATGCCAACTTCTATCAGGCTTTGTTCTGGCATTTCGTTTGCTGCTGGGGGTTTCGTGGGTGTTTCGGGCTTTTCTTTCCCGTTAAGATTGGGCTGATGGGCCTCAGATTATCTCTTCGTAGACTGTTCCTAACGGCAAATCCACTATTTTGCCTTTGGGGCCAAGTGATGTGGTCATCATGATGTTTTCTTTAGCTAAGAGCGCCAATTTATATTGTACTCTCCATTTTTCCCCACCGTGGATTTGGAGTTGGTTCGTCCCAAAATGCGTCAATAGTATATATATATATATATATATATATATATATATATATATATATATATATATATATATATATATAAATGTATTTTGAACCTTTTACAATGCAGTTAAAGTCTTTTTTTCAGAGAAAAGAATGGAATAACACAATACAATTGGAGATCAAATGTGTTGACGAAATATTTTTCTTTGCATTTGAGAAGGAAAAGAAAAAAGAAAGAAAGAAAACGTGCAAGTATAACACTCATATTTAGCTCTGATTTTTAAAGATATACTGGTTGGCATTGATACAGTAAATGATAATTGTTCGAAGTAAAGGTTCCAGCAAAAGTTTCGAAAAAGCAGCTGGACAAATTTTTCAATAATATTTAATAGTGCTGACAAAAAGTTGAACTTGAATTGGAGCTGAGGAGTTTGTGTATGCGTTTGCGTATGCCTGTAATCGTAAAATTTCTTAATTTTGAAAGGAAGAGATTTTCAGCAGGATAATTTTTCTGGTGAATATAATCCTATTGGATTTCGAATAAAGGATGCAACAGAATTTAAAGCTGAACTTTTACACTAAATTACTTTCCATATATTTTCGCCAACGTTGAAAATGAGATTTGGAAAAGGGTTTTTGAAGCAACCAAAAGATTCCTTGCTTCCAGAGAGGTAATGGAAACAAAGCTATTGCGAACTGACTTGCCAATTATCAGACGATTGACAATTATGTTTTGTTTTCCCAAGTCTTAAAAGAGAAAAACATATACGTCTGCTTGAAAAGCTGTTAAAGAATTACTTGAAGTTCATTTATTGACAATTATTTCACAATAAAAATTTTTTAAAGACAATACAGGCACTGAAAAGAAACAGGGGAGCAACATGAACAAAGAGAGCTGAGCTGAATTGGTTTTGCTCCAACATTTATTTGTTTTCTATTGATTAAAAATTTATTTTCTATTTATTTATTGAAAAAAATTAATATAGTTGTAATGAAAGCCCTATTATTGCAATTTCAGCATAATAATTAATACACATTTGTCAACCCAAAATTCGAAAATCAATATGAAACGACGAAATCCTGAAACTAGCTGCAACTCTTTTTCTCCTCTATGGCTTGAGTACGTAAATCAGATCATAATGTTTTTGTATTGTAAGAGATTTTAATATAACCCAAACATAATTTTTTACCGGATATTGGTTCATAAATGAACAAACGCTTTGAATTTGAAAAAATATTAGAGAAGAAAACATTCAACTAACTCTCACTTCTTCAGGTTAAATTTAAAACTATCTCGTACTTTTTCGGCCAAAATAGCAGGTTTTCTGCGACAGAAACAGGAAAAACAATGCAATTTCAAAGCACCTGACATTCAGGACAGACACTCGAAAACCATTTTCATGAGAATATGATAATGACAAGAAAAATCAGTTTTTAGTGGCTCTGGTTTTCTGAATCAACTAACTTATACATGAATAAAGTTTGACCCTGAGTCAAATAATGTTTGGTTTAAGTGGGAACAGTTTATGACTTTTCTGTAAAACCCTCTCTAAGTACAAAAACAGAGGTTATAGATTGTTAAAAGAAAAACTGAAACTAATTTTCGATATTTTGCAATTATGAGATCCTACACTCGGAGCGGAAAAATAGTTGTCTTTCATTCATTCTTGGTTTCGATTTGACTTGAATTAATTAATTTTTCTATCGATGGGAATAGTAGAGGAATTATATCTTCACTTTACAAAAGAAAATTAAAGGGCAAAGTTTTTAGAAATCAGAAGTAGAAAAAAACCGTCTTAACATCCGAACTCTGAGTATAAGAACTTTTTTGATCAACAGAATGATTGAAATGATTATATCCGGACATCGTCTAGATGAGATAATTTGTTTGCGATAAAACATCCTAGAATGAGTTTTGTGTTATCAGTATGAATACAAGTTTTCCAATTCCGTTTTTTCTCCAATTTTCAGAGCTTGACTGGAAATAAAATTTATGTGATTTTTTGATTGGCTTCATCCTGTAATTTTTTCGAAGTATTGATGTAGGATAATTGGAAAACAAGAATTAATGAAACCAAAAATAAACAATAAAAACTGGACCGAATATTTATTTTTAGTTTTCTAAAATACTCCTTCTTGATTCTCTAATCGGATTATTGAAAATTCGTCATTATAGGGTGCTTGAAGCAAAAGAGAAATTTAGAAATAGTTTAAATTGTCTTTTTCAAAGCCGTATGAGAGCGCTATATAAGCCATTTGACAAATTCGCCATGCTTAGAGCTGTATTACTGGAAAGATTTATATCAAAATGTATAGTTCGTATTTTTTAAACCAGTTTGCTAGCTTAAAATGTGTTCTGCCGGAATCGTTCTCAAGACACTCTCTGGCTACCTATTGAATATCAAGAGAGATTTTTTTTCCAGGACAAAAAGAGGTTTTCTGAGATTCTTGGCATGTATATTGAAACTTTCTGTGTTATTCACAGACTTGCACGATTCGTCTGCTTTAAGCCTCTAATTATTTGATGCTGATCAAAATCTCTATTTTGAAGTAGTGATTAGAAAAAAAAAGATAAATTGTAGTCTTGATATCCAAAAGAGGCTTGTATTTCTTCTTGTTTTCAGGCGATTTCCTAAGAACGGTAACAGGTGGTAACCATTCGTACGATTCATTAGAGAATTGATATAGTGTTGCTTTTGTTTTAACCATCGTTTCTTGTTCCCTCCTCTCCTTTATAAATATATTGGTGATAAACGGAAAAGCCACGGGATAGTAAAACTTTTATAGCAGGATTTTTCATCGTTAACTGATTTATGGATCTGTGATCTTTCTTCTTGAAAAATACGTAAAAAACATTTTAAATTTTTGATTTTTTTTATAATTTAGCTAATTTCAGCGCGTCTCTTACATAATTTTGAGAAAGCTTCTCGACGAGGCCTGGATGGAACTGATCTGCCTGTGATCCAGTTCTTGAATTTTCCGCGGATTTTTTATCCGGCTCTGGAGAACAACTAATGATATGCCAGTTAAAAGCTGTAATGACTGCATTTGTCATTAAATTGCTGTCTGATGATGATGTTAAAATTTTACCTTCTCTGTGAAAATTGTTCCTCAATCATATCATAAAAAAGATTACAAAGTAAACTAAACGTAAATTTAAGAAATCAGTATAATATTTGTAGTCAATATAGTCAATCTTCAGTTTTCAAACATAAGATAGATCTTTTCCGTACCAGCTATCTTGATTTTACTAGATTACTCATGAGGGTTTATGTTTAAAAACGGGGTTTTAAAAAGCGGAAAAGATTCTTATCGAGAAATAACTTATCGCTTATGACTACATTTCATTTTTCATAACTAAGTTAGTTAGGTGAACATTTCTTGCTCTTTTTGTTGCCTTCACACGCATTCGCAGATTTACCAGAGCTCTTCGAATCAGAAGCCAGGCTCTGGTGATGTTTTTGAACTTCTTTCTTAGCCTCTATCTTAACCGGGTTCTCGTTTTTGTGTCGTTCCTGGGCTAACTTTGCCTCGGCGTCAGTTTTAGCTGAAGTTATGTTGTGAATCATACACTCTTCTTTGTAATTTGGAACCGCCATCGGAGCTAAAACTTCGATGAACTTCTCGAGTGAACAGACAAACCCGCATCCCGGAACGTCCAACGTGTAAAAGTCCTCGACATAGGTGCTGTTTTTGAAAAGGGTTCGAACAAAAAAACTGTCAGGTTGTGTAATACTTTGGTAGAGTTCGAAAAGAAGGGCGGCAGCCCATCCTGGCGTTTTTTCCAGTTGCACGTTCATGGATTTGGTTAGGGACATTAAAGAACTGGTGTGGCCAAATAGCATGGTGATTTTCTGGCTGGTGTCTTTTTGGTTGCCGTAAGCCTAGCAATAGAGAAAACATTGATTATTAAGATATCCAGTGTTGAGAACTGGCGACGAAACCGACACAAGAAGCATCGTTTTTTGTCGATTTTTATCGATTTCGCTGGTTTTTTTATGTAAGAACTGTCGATTATCGTCGTTTTTGACGGTATCGTCGTTTAAAAATGACAAAAATCGACGAAAAAGGGGGTTTTGCTCGGTTTCGGCGAAGTAAAACCGACGAAAGCCGGCTTATGTTTAAAAATCAACAAATTCTTAATACGGGTTGTTATATTTTTAAATGGTACAAATTTAATGAATCTCCGAAGAGGTCACACCTTCTCATGTAGTGTATTGAGTATAATATGAAGAGTGGGTCCCCCCGTTAGCCGTCTCTGTTCCTTCTCTGCGAATACTATGTCGTAGTCCTTTGTGTACAACACTTTCAACTCAGCCAGTAGCTCAGGAGTTGCCCAATCGGGAAGTTCCAGTCCATATGCAAGCATGGTCTCTACTGCTTCGTGTACTATCCTGTAATGGAGAAAGTTGGGATCTTTTCTCCATACCCCCCCAGCCCTATATAGCCGTTAATTTAGCACCCCCCCCAAAAAAAACAAATCTAAGTTTTCGCGAAATGTAAGAGCGATATTTGCATTTCATTGAAACAAGAGTGTCCAGGTAGATTGGAGGCACTGTTGGAATAGTTTCCTTTAAAAAATCAAGTCCTTATTGTAGCCGATAACACCCAAAATTATATAATAAAGATTGTTTTATCAAAGCTTACGTTATATGCAACAAATTTTGGTTGAAATACGTAATACTTTCAAACTACAGCTGTGCTAGTTTTAATAAATGCATATTGTTCATATATATCTTCATGTATAACTTACATAGCTTTGACAGTATGTTTTAACATGTATAAATAAAGGGGGTTCCAAACTAAGTGAGGGTGGCAGAAAAAATCCGAAAGTTGAAATATTACAATATGAGATTTTTGGCCCGGTTTGAGGTATCAGCGTCAAGAAAAAAAAGAAAGAACGGCAGCGAAAGTGAGGTGTCCTTGCCGTATTTGAACCAGGTCTCTTTCTTGTAAATCGTGTGTGCTAGTCATAATACCAACTGGTCTTAAGCTCTCAATCCTGGGCATCTATTAAAACCCATTCTCTTGTATATGTTTGATAGGGTTTTGACTCTTTTGCTAACTTTACGATGAAAAACTAGAAGTATTTCAAGTTCATCTTTGGCAAATTTCAGGTGTGGTTTATTTGGCAGACGCAAAGTAAGCCGACGTAAAAGTAAGCCGACAGGCTAGCAAGTCGAATGATATGCAATAGTGACGTAATCTTTCAAAAATAACGCATTGTTAACCGTCAGAATCAAGACAGTGCATAGTGTTTTAATTTAAAATGTAATCCAATTCACCAAAAAAAAACAAAAGATGTGACTTTTCAAAACATCTAGTCTGACTGCGACTAGTCTGCGACTCTTCTCGGACCGCTGTCCATGGCCATACCTCTCATCTGATGTGAGAGGTGATCCAAAAACCGCGACGGGCGCGAAGCAAGCACACTGGCCCCCCAGGGAAAATCTATAACAGCGCTATCTCTGAAATTTTGGGTTTACTTGACCTCTTTTTCAATATTCGACTTGCTTGCGTATCGGCTTGCTTGACCACCATTTGTTTTTCTCTAAACTTTGCAACAGTAATTAGGGGTGTATTTAAATTTCCCTGCATTTCAGTTCTTCTGTACGATATAGATAGAATTTATGAAAAATAGTCATTTATTTTAATGAAAGTACATATATAAAAAACTAGAAAATTGTACCACTCCACAGTCCGATTCATCAAAATAATTAGCATCAGTTACGCACTTTTTGTGAACTTTTTTGCAGAAGTGTGCTGGTGGCGATCAACAACTTATGACTGGTTTTGAGTAAAACCCAATGCGCCTCATGCCACTAAGGCTGGTGCAGCTAAGTTCTGTAAAAAAGGCGTTCATGTTTTGTGTTCATCAGATAAAGATAGTCATTCATTTGAGATTTTAGTTGCTTGAATTGTGTTCTCAAATTGAAAATCAAAAAGAAATAATATGGTTTTTAGAATTAATTTTACGGTTAAATTTACAGGCTCCCAAGAGACCTACTTCAAAATTTTTCTCTCATTGAGGTGTGAAATTTTGTAATTGATTTAACAGACCAGCTTAGTTTTAAACATTTAAATTTGAAATTTAGGTTTTGGTTGAATTTTTTCTACCCCTTATCTCATTTCCAAAGTCAATTAGCTGTCTGCGAGAGGAAGATAAATATATGCAGAAGTTTTTTTATAAACATTTTTTCATACAATTGCTAATGCAGATCATAACCAACAAAATCTCAAAACAGGAAAGTTTGGACGACGTAACCCGGGTTGTAGCGTCCGGGGGGGGGGGGCAAACAGAATAGATCCGGAAATTCTTTGGAGAAAGCCATTGAATGCGTGGAAATTATTCAAGAATGTGCTTATAATGCGTTGAAACTTTAGTTTCAGGTGCTGAATGTGGTGAATAAACAAGTTTTCAGCACTTGTGATAGCATTTAATAGCATTTTTCACCACATCTACATTAATTCAGATTAGTTCAGGCCTATAAAAGAACTTTAAAGCGGCAATAGTGCCCACCAACCTAGCCTCGTTGAAATTAGTCATCCTGAACCCTGTAATGTGAGTTAGAGTCTCAAAGAGTGCCTGGTGGTCTTGGAATGCGATAGTTCTCAGAGGTCCGATGGTCCTTCTGTTTATACTTCTGAGTCTGTTGCAGTTAATCCACTCTTCCCTGTGCATGAAGGTGGCAGTAGTGTCAAGTGGAAACATCTCGCATGTCGGTTCCACCACCATTCCACTGCAACGTTGGAAGTCCTCCTTCTTGCGCGGAAGTCCGTAGAATCCTTCAAAGAGATCAATGAACCCAATACCTTAGTTGAGATCTAGACTTTATGAACAGACCCAAAAAGTCAAGCCCGGGTCGAGGTTTGGCGGTGAATTTTCGTAAGAAATGCGGTGAGTTTCGCGGTGAATTTTCTTTAAATGCGGTGAAATATTTTTTTCACCGCATTCACCGCATTTCTTACAAAAATTCACTGCATTCACCGTATTTCCCAAAAATTCACCCAAAAACCTCGACCCGGGGGACGATATTGAACCAAATTTTCGAGGTCGAGCATTAAAGTCAATACCAACTCTGTTCATGGGTCCATACAAGGTTTTTTTCATAGATGAAAGCGGTCGAGCTCACTCTTTTCAAGAGCCGAGGCACGGTCTTCCCAAGGGTTAGTTTATCAAATAAAATTCTTTTCATGGATCAATATATCTAACAAGATATTTCATCATATTCTATGGTCATATCATTATAACAATTCATTTTGAAGGTCACTAAATGATGCAGTCAAGATATCATCAACTAAGTGAAATTCCACATATCCTTATTCGGCGGAGTTAATTACATTGGAATTCTCCAAAAAAATACCTGACAGTCAATGCTGAGCTCCAAGAAATTTCCCGAGTCGGGATCTAGAAATATTAAAAGACCGTTCCCGACAGATTTAAGGTATGAAAAGACTGTCCTCGACAGATATTGGGTATGAAAAGAATTTGTCTGGACCTAATGTGATGTCCTGGACTTTGGCTGGAACTAAAACAACCGTCCTAGAATTTGGCTGGATCAAAAACATAAGTCCTGGAATTTGGCTGGACAATAAAACATGTCCTGGAATTACGCTGGCGACCGTTATAATGACTTGTTTTCAATTTCCTTCAAAGTTAAGGACATGTAGCGCAATTGGTTAAGCATTGGGTAAGATTGGAGAAGGTCACGAGAGCGAACCGAGATGTTGTCGGAATTTTTTTAGTTTGCCTCATTTTTGCATACGAAAAGAATTTGGCTGGAATTATGGTAAGAATTAGCCTCGATTTTAACTAGGTTCCTCGACCGTGTAATTTAATTCAATATTTACCCCCCCCCCACCTGGAGTTAATAGGTCTTTTCATGTATTCCAGGTCTCGACTAGAGTGATAATTCGAACTCTTGGAAAGTATACGTATTGTGAGCTTTTATTCTTAAAAAAAACTACCAAAAATTTTCCCTTCTAACCACATTTGAAAGTGGAGGGTAGTTCCTTTTACCCAAATTTCATGATAGGGGTAAATAAAGGAGTCTTTTACTTTCTTCTTTAACCAGATCATTTGTGTTTTTCAACAACTTTCAACTACGGGAAGAAAATGATGATACATATTAGAGTAATTGGGTTTTTATATTAGTCAAAGTACTTTCTGCTAAAAAATAGTCAGCCAAAAAAATTGTTCCGCCAAAATATTTTTGCTACAAATAGTCTACAAAAAATTTCTCTTCCAAATTATTGTCGCTGAATTTATTCCGCCAAAATATCAACCAAGCAGTTTACTGTCTTAGTTTAAGGAATACTCTTGAAACGACTCTAAAATTTCTAACCAGCCATAGTGTTGTGTGCTGCCAGTTGTGCCCTGGATCGAGGGGTGCTGAGGAGATCCACCTCCTCTGGGTCGAAGATGTCTGACAAGAGGAAGTCCCTCAAATGTCTCCTTAAAGTCACTCCCAACTTGTAGTGCTGAAGACTTCCAACTGGAGTCAACTTCTCAGGAACTCCCAATCTGAAATACGATTCAAAATTGACCTTCTTTTGCAACAGGGAAATGCGACCCTTATTACCCTATAAAAAACTATAACTTATTATTACTATTAAAAAAATGGATGTATTTTTTATCGGCAGCACAACCAATGTGCCGAAATACGTAAAACAGAGCCAATTTTATACCCTATTATTGGAGTTGTCAGAAAAAATATTTCTTATAATTATAGCTCATTGAGATATTTTGCAACATATTTAGTCAATAATCTCAATAGCAATGTCTCATCGACTCGTGGGACTTGATGTGAAAACATCGGAACCGAATATAATTTCAAAATAAATGCGTAATTATGATAAATAAATAAAGCTTATATTTTTATTGAAAATGGATGTTGCCAATGTCGCCTTAGCTGGAAATTTGGTCATAATTCTTAAAAAAATTGATTTAAAGATTAGTTAGTTATTTAAACACACACACAAAAAAAAACAAAATAGATAGTTGAGAAACTTATATAGTGAAAACAGAAAAACAATTTGGGCAAAAATGTGTGAGATTGTTTTGTCTTGCAGACTTTTAGTACAACACTTATATTAATGTTACTAGTGTTTTTTTTCAATAAAGCGCAAGAACCTACACTTTTCATTTGTCAAAAAAAAATTTGAGCGAAAAATAGGTTGAGGATTTTTTTTAAAAAAATTAAAACTCAATTACATTACCTGGGTCATTTTAGACATGGTTTTAACTTAAATCAGCAGTCCGTCCGCTAATTGAGTTTAGCGTCCCGTTCCTGTTCGTTATTTTCAACAACAGCTTCCTCCTTATTTTCCGGCAACTCACGCATCTTTTTCAACTCCCCAATCATTGGATGAGCCGCGAAGAATTAATTAATTAATTATTTAATCACCTCTCGTTGGGCGGGATATTAATTCAGATCCAATATTTGAGATATCATTCTACAAGATTATTTCTCAATTCATTTGACTTGCATAGATCTCCCGTTTTTGGTCGAGCTACTATGAATTTTGAGCTCTTATACATGTTTTAGTACAATGCGTATATTTTTGGATCGCTGGTGATTTGTTCAATTTACTTCTTTAAGGGGTGCAATAACCTAATCTATTCAAAGGTTTAAAAAAATTGAGCAAAATTAAGTTACGAAAAAATAGCATTATAAGTGAAAAGGGAAAAAATGATGCGATTGCACACCGGCAGTTGTCGAGTTCTATTTAATGGAAAATGGGTTTACCTCATCTTTGAAAATTTATCTGATTGAGATTACAGTTTTGAAGGTTTGGACGTTCAACCAAAGTTCTTTTTTTCTTTCAGTTCTCCACAAGCTAATTTAAAATTATTCTGCACTACCATGCCCACTCAATTTATTGTTTTAGTAGAGCACAACTTTACAATTTGTATCTAATGGTTTCTAACCTTATGAAAATGACTGTTTTTCAATGAAAATGAGCAAATTTTACGTTCAGAATACGATAATCACTTGATTTCACCGAGTTGTATTCTTAGAATGGTATCCTCAGCAATGATGTCTGACAATTTGATGATCGAGTTTTGCTCTAATGTTTTGTTCTAATGGGTCTCAATATGATAAAATTAACCGTTTTTTTTTTATTGTTTTTGTTTTCACTTTTTTGTTCGGCTCAAGCAAACCGCAGACTTGTCAATGAAATATTAATACAACTACTTGTCGGTTTATTGATGAGTCATGCTTCCTGGGCCGAGGTTTCACCTTTAATCTGACCCTAATTAGCGGGGAATAGGATGTAATTGGAGAAATAGGGGTGTATTTTTTAATTATTTTTACACTCTTTTCCCAGATATTTTTGGGGAAAATCCTCGGCCCGGGGGCTGTTGGTCGACTTCATTTGACTAAGAATAGACCGTTTTGGGCGATGTCTCACATAATGGTGGCTCGATGGAGGAGTTAGAGATTTTCTTGATTGTGACTATCAAAATAATAGTTACCTACCATAACCTTTTCGGTATTTACATAAAGCGTGCTCATCTTAGAAACAGAAACCTAAATTTTGGCGGTTGATTGTGTATAACCAGTGAAACAAAACTTGAAATACGAGCCGCGCCAACAAATGGGGTGGCAATACTGCAGTGGAATTTAAGTGAGCGATTCATTGACCAACAAGAGAGTATAAATTTTTGCGTAGCCGTGAACAGCAGTCCGCCGAACAAGATCTTGCAAACGCATCCTTTAACTTTTGTGGCTAAAATCTAGATCTAGCCTACTGTGTTTATCAAATATAATGCTTTATATTATTATTTGGATGGGCTGGGTGGGTGCATATTATTTGCACCCCCCAGACGCTCAATGTATATTTTTAAATAAAGATTAACTGTATGGCTCGTTCTTTACAAACGACAGATACGCAGGTTCTTAATAATTGTTCAGTTTTGTGTTGAGACCTGAGAGGTCCCCATAAATTGCACTAGACGACACGAGGCACATCTAGGCGGGTTATTGGGAGTAGTTTTCAATTAGCAATAACTGCCGCTCAGGTATCCTTCATTGCGTACAGTACTGCCTCTGCGCAAAGATAACCTCAAAAATGCCAATACTGTATTTTGTTGTTGAAAAACTAACAATTTGAAGAAAATTGTTTTCATTTATTTCAACTTCAACTGACATTTATTTCATTTTATATATTTCAACGTATGAGTTATCCCATTGTTCATTCTATACATTTTGTGTGCAGTATGTGCGCTTGAGTATGAAATGGCACATGCGAAAAGAATAAATTATAAAATATAGTCGATTCATATCGTATTTTGAATGATTAGCAGTCTTTGCGTTTAGCCGAAAATTAAAATGGCACAAATTGCCCGATTGACGTTAAATCCAATTTAAAAAATTAAAAGAAAACCAGATGGTTAAATATTCATATGCTCTCCGATTAAATAATTGTCCTGAGATTAAATCAATTTCTAAAATATAGCAATTTATTACATTTGAGGAAATACATCTTTGAATTGTAGGCTTTGTCAATTTGTCAAGATTGTATCAGTACAATTTATGGTGACAAATCGGCTAATAGAATGCCATGTTAAAATGGGAAATGTTCCGTTGCGCCATCCGTTTAAGCGTCTGTACTAGCGAATGAATTCAAAAGTGATTTTAAAAAAAGCTGAAATTTAAAAGAGCCGATAATTGAATAATAATAAATGATTTATGTGCTAAGCCAATTAACTTTAACTCATGAAATGAAACCAAAAGTTTTTAACCAATTATAACCCTGTGTTAGAAATGAAGTTTATTGCGTTCCGACCCACTTGTTGGGGGTATATATACTCAAATGGGTTCCGTTTTTTGTTCCGTCAATTTTGGCCGATCTATGTATTCATGGTAGAGAGTTGAGAATGGTATCATTAGAAAGCCCGTCCAGCGTATAGAATATGAACAGATTTTTTATATATTGTTTTTTACAGAGAATCAGGGAATTTTCGAGGTGTAAATTTTGTGAACAGTAGACGAATTCCGTTTTTTTTTATTCACATTTCCGTATTTTTTAACCAAATTTTCATCAATTTGCTATAATTTGTTAAAATTGTTAACATCAATGTTAATGGTATTGCTTTTAGGGATATAGGCGGCCTGTCGATTGGTTTTATCAGAGTCTTTTGGTTATATATTGCTAAATTTTCCGAACTTCGCTTTTTTTCAAATGAAAAATGGTTCCAAATAGGTTTCATCTCAAATTGTTTAGTTATGCCGCAAGTAGAGACCTATCATATGCTGTAAAAATCTTTGTAAGCTCCAAAAACGCTAGTTGTACTTTCGTTCCGTAAAAAAGTCTTATGGAATATAAATTTTGCCGGCTTTTCGAAAAATTAACCCAATAATTATAAAAAATGCATAATTTAATTTTGGTTTTTTGAACTATTTCACTTGCCCATTGATCTAACATCGAAACATATAGAATAATTAATTGTTTTCGTTTTATGCGGAAAATCAGGGCTACATATGGACTAATCTTGTATTTTTACAATAAATAATATTCGTATTATATTCGAGCGCGATCTCATTCAATTACTTTTTGGGGTTTTTGTTATTTTTTGTGTTCATTACTGTGCAGAATGATTTCAAATTAAGAACCAATTAAATACCAACCCTATTTACCACAAAATGAGGCCAAATGAAGATGTTTTCAGTCTTCGGAGAAAAATTCATAGTATTTACGGCTTTTACAACGTGTTTTCGTAAACTTTAAATAATTTCTTCTGTTTTGCCTTCCTTTGTCAAACTTTCTACAGCCTCAAGATTTCGTCTGCTTTTTCCAGGATCTAACTGGTTTCCCTAGGAAATATAATTGAACCTATTCATTGCTTTCATTTGTTCGCCTCTTTTGATTTTAAGTAAGTTTGTTCCAAGAGAATGTCAGTTATGTTTGGATATTTGCCAATTTTCTTTCTTATTTATGTCCACACGTAGCTCAAATTCAATATATAGAGGGCAAAATTTATTCAACGTAAAATAAAATATATTCTTGATTTCAACTAATGATTTCTGGGCCTTCTTACTACAAATTTCCATAAAATGTTTTGTGATTTTTGCGTAAATGCCCATAATTGAGTTTTCTTTTTGTTCCCTTTTCAAATTATCACATTAAGGATGATGTTTATTATTTAGGAGAATTTTTCACAAAGCTCATAAACTTTTCTTGGTCTAATAGTAATTTTTACTTTTGGTTATGTTTTTTTGGTCAAGCCGTAGAGCTTAGAAATGTGTTTTTACAAGAATTTCGTCAAGTTTCGCTAATAACCAATCTTCTTTTTTGTACTTCTTTTTTTACAAGGACACTGTACAAAATAGAACCATTTAAAATCCAAGAGGAACAAAGCAAAAAATCAGTTGATTTTTGCCAATTTAATATTTTTCTGGGTTTCAATTTCTTCTACTTTTAATTGCTTCAACACTCTGGTTTGGATAAACTGATTGAGAAATTCGAGTTCTTTCCATTTTGTTTTTATTTGTCGTCTTATGATTATGTCTCAATAATAACAAGCACATTTGGGTTTCTGAGCAGTTGACTGCTAATTTTTTTTTTGTTGTAAGTTGAAAGATTATGGTTTGACTGAATTTTGAAAATATTTGTTGTAAAAGAGTCAGTCCCTTTTCTGAGCATTGTCACTTTTATCGTTTTTGTCAACTTTGTTGCCTGTTTTCTTTAATAACTAGTCAAATCTGTTCTCTACTTAAACAAATTTTTTTAGAATTATTTGTTTTGCAAATAAAGTTTTCTTGGCTTTGGTAGTGCGCATTTTCATATAAAAAATGTGATTTTTGGATATTTGTCCATTTCTGATGTATTTTGTTGCTTTACCACATTATCACACTAATGGGGTGACCTGATTTGTGTGGAAAACGTGTCCAATTGAAGATATTTATTGTTCAAGAATAGCCTAAGTTTTCAACTGTTGCGGCACCGTTTTCTGGTTAGACATAATTGATTTTTTTCGTTTTCGCCGTTCTTTTTATAGTCGTCTGACATTTCACGGATAATGACATGTCTCAATTGCTTCCCATGAGTTATGGTTGATTTTTTTTAATGAGGTGAGTTGATACGCATTGGATTTAATCAATTTGAAATTGGTTGTTTTCAAAAATAGAAACCTATTTTTGAAATTCGCCCTTTTTGCTCTTCTTTGTCGACCTGTTAAGGAGTCTCATTTTTGACGGGTCTCACATCTCATCTAATGAAGTAAAGGTTAATTTGATGGGCTCAAGTTTTATTTGATTCCTTTTTTCTTTTTTTGTAGGTGTTTTCTAAGATATAGACGTCGAGTTTTGTTATCAATTAAGGATTGCTATTGTTATATTTTTATGTTTGTCTTGTCCAGTACTCTCATAAATGACAAGTCTCTTCGGCCCTCTAACCCAGCATTATTTTTCTATTTTAAGTTTTGATTGGACGATTTTTGAAATTTTTGAAAGTTTTCTATTTCTTCCTCATTTGGTCGAAAATTAAATCAAAACGTGGATGAGCGGCAAGCGTACAATACCGGGCCCTATTTGTATTTACTATATAGCAAATAAAATTGAAATTGTAAAAAAATTCATTTGAGTGTCACTTGAATTAAAATGAGCCGAATTCAAAATTTTGTCTTTAATTACCCTAAATTGTTTCATACTTACCATGAAAAATAGTTATTTGGGTAAATTGATCGCATGCTCAGTTTTGATAGCTTCCTATCAAGTCCCATTAGTGGCGCATCGTGATAAATATTCATTCAAGGGGCCATTCAACAGGGCGAAAAATAAATTGAACAGCACTATTTCGTTTCAGTTGTACAATTCCCAGGTTTAGGTGCGCGACCCTAGACCACTCTGATCAAACCATTTCCCAGACTTTGCCTTCTTATCAGACCATCGTGCGACCCAAAACCCTCTCATAAGATCGTAATGCGACCAAAAAAATTGAGCAACCATAGTGCGACCCAAAATTTTGTGCGACTTTAGTGCGACCAACGCTCCCTCTGATCAGACCATACTCCAAACGTTGCCCTCTGATCAGGCCGTTCCTGAATACATGCTATAATTCGTTGTTATTTGTTTGAGTTGTTCAATTTAAACCTATATACTACGCAACTTAAAATGAATAATTAGTATCTTTCGTTAATGTTAAGACAAAACTAATTGGTAAAAAATATAAACAAAAAGTCATTTTGAAGTTCCTGCATTTTTTCTTTTGGGTCATCAAAAACAGTGATAAAAAACTGTAGTTAAATAAATACCGTCAGTTAATGCACTGTGGTCAGATTTTAGGGCAACTTATGTCCAGTCTTCGGTCTCTGATCAGACCGTAGTGCGACCATTGTCAAGACTATTGCCCAAACTTTGCCCCCTAATCAGACCGTAGTGCGACCCCTGTCCAGACCATTTCCCAAACTTTGCCCACTGATCAGACCGTAGTGCGACCATTGTCCAGACCATTTCGCAGACTTTGCCCTCTGATCAGACCGTAGTGCGACCGTTGTTAAGACAATCGTGCGACTCAAGCGTTTCCCAGACCATGTATTTTGCGTCGCACCACGCCACCAGTGTGCGACCCAAATGGTCTGATCAGAGCGGTCTAGGGTCGCGCACCTAAACCTGGGTTACATGCACTTTCATTGTGAAATACTCTAAGAACACAGCTGAACACATGGAACTTTAACTGCCGATCTTGATATCAATTCACCCCCGGCAAACAGAGTTCGTAAAAATTATCTGAAAATTTAGAGTGAAATGATATTACTGTTTTCGGCTCCAAACTGAACCGAAACGTTTATCGGCTGAACCAATTAAAACAAATTGCACCCAAAGAACTCCCATCAGAAAATGCACTCTCATAAAAGGTGTAACAGAGGGAATAACCCCCCATTTTGCATCTTCCTCGTTTGGGGCGTGAAGAGATGTTAAAATAATTTAACAAGAAGCAAACTTAACTTTACAACAATTTTCAATTTTTTCCCATTGTAAATTTTCATACAGTAATGAAACTGCACGATTGAAAAAGGAAACGATCTTGGAGAATGAAGATAACTTTGAATGGTGACGTCTCCACAAATAGACGTCCCAAATTATAGAATTTTCAACGAATCTGTTTGGTTGAAAAACTATTTTTTGCCTTCATTTAACCCAAATGTGACAAAACCTATTGTTTGAATCTATTTTTACTGCATCTGGCCATGCCCCACGTGTCATTACCATGCTTCACCGGCCCGTGGGACCTGATATGAATCTTTCACAATAGAACGTGAGATCATTATCCACCAAAAATTCGATACTTTATTAACTTTCGGCTTAACGCGATTTCTGAGCATTTTTACGTACACGCACTCATATGCTATTTTCAAAAATTCGAATTTGTTGAGCCAATCAGTGGAGAAAAGGGGAGAAAATTTACAAGTTCAAATAAAATCTTTCAATAAAAATTGCCATGTACAACCTTAGCTTGAAGTGTCGAGAAATTCTATCAATGTTAGATGATAAAATTTTATAGTAAATGTAGAATAAATTTTGAGCAAGAAAAACGAGTGTAAAAAGCATAAATTTAGAAAAAAGCAAAAGAACTGCATTTTGAGACGAGAGCAAAGTACTTTATAATTTTCACTTAGACTTTCCATTTTTGTTTCTCTAAGGGCAATCACAAACTTCTCTTCTTTTATTTTAATGATAATCTGCGAAAGAAACTCTATCAATTTCAAGTGGCAGCCGAGCCCACGGCAGTTATTTGTCAAAAAAGTAGCCATTTGTAATAAGTTGAGCACAGATGAACTTGATTAATTAAGATTGATGGGTTTTATCGTTGACTGCTTTATCAAGCCTGCTTGGTCTCAAGTAATTCGAGTATTTTAAGTATCAAGTATTCGAATTTTGGTGAGTTAGTGCTACTGCTTTGCTTTTTATTCTCTTCACCGCGTCTCAATTGCCTCCAGAAGTCAGCAGCCTCCTAGTTTCCGATATTATTTACAGTAATTACACTTTCATCGATTTGTAGTTCGAGTGATTTTGAAAACGCTAGTATCTTCAAGTCTTTTTTGGCCGTTCCAGAAGCAAAATGTTCTAAAAAAATTCTGGTTTGCTTCTCCATTGAGGAGCGCGTTACTTGAGAGAGAAGACAATAGCGAACTAGAGATTTTAATAGCTTAATTTACAAAAAGAAAGTCGCAAAATGTTGAAAATATTGAAGTTGAAATATTGAAGTCTCAAAGGCCTCTAGCAAAGTCAAGGCAAACTCTTAGCAAAAAAACTCCTCTTAGAAAGCATTCACTCCCAAATGACAGTCTCACACAAAGTGGAGAAATTACTTGAGAAGCAACTTCTCCACTTCGCGTGGGACCGTCATTTGGGAGTCTGGCTTTCCTATCAACTGTTCAGGTACTGGTCCGAAAGTGACAGTAACGGAATTTCACACTTTGATCACAGCACCATAGGCTGCAGCCAACTGCGCAATAAGACAATGAGCAGGCTAATTAGTTTATCAATCATTTTGAGACAATAAAGAAAAAAAGAACATAAGAAAAGCCTTCATTGATAGCTGGCAAATTATTTGATTTTTTTTTCAGAAGTTGAGACTCTGAAACAATTATTGACCATGCAAATTGCAGTATAAATAACATCTATTCAATAAATGACCACCAGCCTAACAATAAACGCAATATTGGTACATTCAGAAAAAAAGAGGGAAAAAATTGAAAAGAGGAAAGAAAATGGAAAATAAATTAAAACTTAGTACGAAATTCATTTAAAAATTTGAATGCTAACTATGAACAATTACCCTGTTGAATTTCTTGAGATTTTTTCCTCAATCAATAACCTATTTAATGGCAATCAGAAAAACGCTAGTGCACAAAAAAAGTGGAGAAAATTTACAAATTCAAATGAAATCTTTCAATAAAAAGTGCCATGTACAACCTTAGCTTGAAGTGTCGACAAATTCTATCAATTTTAGATGATAAAATTTTATAGTAAATGTAGAATAAATTTTGAGCAAGAAAAACGAGTGCAAAAAGCATAAATTTAGAAAAAAGCAAAAAAATTTGGAAAAAAGGTAAAATTGGACCCAAATTTGGTTGAAATTACACCATTTACTCTAACAAAAACAATGCAAAAAAAACTGTGCAAATGTAAACCACTTTAACCGAATAATCACCTAAGAGTAACTAAGCCGCAACTGCCAAATAAACATCTAGAAGAGCTCTTCTTTTAACGTGCGCCATTTCGCTTCTACTAAAACACATCCTCTTAAAATGAAAGACACCAATTAAAAACCATAGACTGAGGATTCCGGAACCGACATGATGTAGGTTTTATCTCAGACCCAAGCCACCTGCTCGGCAAGGCTAAAAACGAATTGATGAAATATCTGAAAAACTGTTTTAAAAAGTTTCCACTCGGAATTAACAATTGGCAAAAAAATGAACTAGAAAAACCACTCAATAGTTTACTACCAATTGAATCACTTGATAGGAAAAAAATTGGAGGAGAAAACCAAGTAAATGGAAGTATATCAAAAAATTATACTACAAAGTCTACAATGCTATCGCGGTGGGCCAAGACCATTTTTCTGAAAAAAGAAGAAAACGATATTAAAAGAGAGAAAAAAATTTGATTGTACGAAAACACTTACGAAATCTTAATTAAGTACCTCACAGCAAACTTTCTGAAACCCCCGTCCAAACAAAATTAATCTCAATCATTTACCCATTCGATTTTTTTAGAGGAATACTGATCATTAATTAGACTAGAAACCATAAAAAAAAACCTGAAAAAATTTTAAATGACACATTTTTCAGTGCAAAACGCCTTTTAGTATACATGGTGATTTCTTGGTGGTGTTAACAAGTAAAAAGCGTTCAGATTGAACGGTGAACAAGAAAAACCATAATCAGATGATTTAGGCACATGACAGATCAACATGAGGTAAATTTTGATTAGACTTGCTCCTTTTTATCTTTTTATTTATCAAACATTCATCAATCAAAATGAACGATCGCTAAAACAACTGGAATATATAAAAAAAGTTTACTTCAAAACTCCCTGAAATGTTACGAAAAATAAAACAGATTACAAAGTTTAGTGAAAAAGTGTCGAACAGGACAAAATGGCAAAATCATTTGAAACCATTTTGAAGATTTCAAAAATTTTTCCAAACATATTACTAATAGGTGATATTGTTGAGAAAAATACGCATGGCTGAAAAAGTTAGACTTGAAACCAAAAACCGCACGTTAAAAAATTCGCTCTTTTTCCAAACTTTTTTTAAACTTTATTTTCTTTGCTCTATTCCAAAATGATGCCTGGGTAAAAACAACACTAAACTCTCTACATTTTGACTTTCTTCAGCCGATTGACGTAAACAGTTCATGTTACGTGCGACATTTGGGTTCCTCTAAAACACATCCTCTAGAAATAGAACTTATCGATTGAAAAAAAGATCGCTTTTTATTCTGCTCGAGTCGTATAAGTGGATCACCAGAACTCCTTTTTGAGTAGTAAAAACACACCCCAATACAATTCAAATTATTTGAGTTGTAAAAATACTTTGAATTGCAATAATAATGAAAACTGAGCTCAAATTTGTCCATTTTGGAAAAAATGACTCAAAACTGCTCAAGACTTAAGGCCCGATTCAAGACGTGCGAAGTCTAAAACGTGACGTGATCGAAGCTCTTATACAGCATTGATCGAAGACCTGCAATTTTAATGAATCAGTACTGATTAAAGCTTGACGTTCAGTTCAGAACAGTCCACGCCATATCTTGTAAACCTAATGCATCGCTTTAACTGCTGTTTTCGCCTCTCTGACAGCCTCGATGAAGATGAGGACAATGCTAGCTGTTTTTCTGTTCATGTAAGTGATTTATTTTTTATGACTTCCAATGAGCGGGGAAGATATTAAACATTCATTTGTCTAGACCTGGAATTATCAAAGGATCATCCTTAACCCATATAAGACATGAAAAGATTGTCCTGGATAGAGTTCCGGTATGAAAAAAATTCGTCCGGATTTAAAGTTGCGTCCTCGACTTTGGCTGGAACTGAAAAAACCGTCCTAGAATTTGTCAAGTCAAATAAAACGTGTCCTGGAATTTGTCTGGGCAACATAAAATGTCTTCGAATGTCCTTGCAGCCATAGCAATATCCCCCCAACAGGAACTGATAGGTCTTTTCACAATTCCAGGTTTAGACTAGGATTTCTTACAACTAAATGAGAAACTGTTATTTTGATGGTCAATAATTAAGGTTTTGAATTTACCTGTCATTCGTAATTAAGTTTTTTAAAGAGAAGTATTTGTATTTCGGGCAAATTTTCACCTAGGTTGTTTGAAGGTAGTTGTAATAGAAGGCGGACTCACGTGATCCACTTATCAGTGAATGGGTCATTGGGCAGAAGAACTCCGGGTGTTGCAGTACCGTGTCTGACTAACCCAGTCACATAGATTAACCTCAAATCACTAGTCTCGGGTTCGAACTCACTCCTGCAGAAGGGCACAAAACAGCATGTCCACAGAAAAACTGCAATCAACAGGCATTTATTTTGTATTTTGAATTTCATTTTGGGTACCGTTTTTCATCTATGATGGAGAAATTGTACTGTCAGCTTTCAGAATTTCAGATTTCGGATAATATTTTTTTTTTCAAAAATGACGCTTTTTCAAGAAGCTGCCAAAATTCGATGCTGCCAAAAGTTGCAGTTATAAGGATAAGCAATCACAAGGTATAAAGAAGTAATTTGGGCGAATTCTTGAATTTATGAAGCTGTATTTTGATATTGTTAGCTAATTATTGGACAATGGATTCGCAAAGTAACGCTCTTTATAATTTGTTATAAGATACCGGTTTATAATATTACCAGATGGCAATTTTGTGATGACTATGCACATTGATATCAGGTGTTGTTATGTACACTAAGGGGCGGGTCTATCATTTTGGCATTGGTTTGAGTGGTCTCCGTTTCCGGTCAATCCAGTTGATAAGAATTCTGGACGCTCAATCTATACCCAACTATTCGAAAGAGTCATAGGCAAATTATTGGCCCAAATAATTTTGAGAAAGGTGTCATCGTATGCGTGGTATGGAGAATAGTAAGAAATAATGGAGCGAATACGCTTTCAATTCTTATCCTAGTAGAGGCCTCGACTTCATGAATAGACTTAGGAACTGAAGTGGGGGGGGGGGGGGGGTTAAATATGAACTTTATTTACAGGGAGGAGGTTATAAAAGTCAAAAGGGTCAAAAATTGTTAATTCATCAAAAAAAAAACGGTCAAAAGTGGTCTTTATCGACGTCTTTGAATACAAGTCACAATCGATCATTTCTTAGGTTTAATAAATCGCGAAATTGTCAATTCATGTTAAATACTGGCCAAAAACTATCATCTTTTTGCACTCAGTTTCAAGTCGGAATGAAAGATAACAACCAACGACATTAAGTAGGAAGCATGCAAGCTCGTTGAATCTGTTCATGACACAGAACACAATGATTGGACGAAGAAATTTCTGTAAAAAATCCCATTCGAATTTCTGCACTAAAAATAAATCAATTATAGCAAGAAGAGCACTAAAAACGGAGTCCCAGCCCAATTGAATTTTTTTTAAAAAAAAAGGTAACTGCTGTCCTTTTGGTTTCATTATGGGGTTGAAAGTTAGCAATCAATTGCGTTCAATCCCAGCTGTACCTTTGAAAAATGTGCTCCTCACAAATTTGACAAACCAATCATGCAGCAAAAATTTAATCTGTGTTTACTGTTCTAAAGTAAACCTCACAGATTAAATTTGAAATTAAATCCCGGGCCGAGGTGTCACCGCTAAAAAACGCAAAATTATGTAAGATTGGCGTTGAATGCGTTGAATTTATGTAAGATCTACGCTTGAGCGTAGATCTTACATAAATTCAACGCATTCAACGCCAATCTTACATAATTTTGCGTTGAATTTTGGCGTAGATCTTACATATTTAGCGTTGAATTTAGCGTAGATATTACATAAATTCAACGCATTCAACGCCAATCTTACATATTTTGCGTTGAAATTTGGCGTAGATCTTACATATTTAGCGTTGAATTTTAGCGTAGATCTTACATATTTAGCGTTGAATTTAGCGTAGATCTTACATAAATTCAACGCGTTCAACGCCAATCTTACATATTTTGCATTAAAATTTGGCGTAGATCTTACATATTTAGCGTTGAATTTTAGCGTAGATCTTACATATTTAGCGTTGAATTTAGCGTAGATCTTACATAAATTCAACGCATTCAACGCCAATCTTACATACTTCGCATTAAAATTTGGCGTAGATCTTATATATTTAGCGTTGAAATTTAGCGTAGATCTTACATATTTAGCGTTGAATTTAGCGTAGATTTTACATAAATTCAACGCATTCAACGCCAATCTTACATATTTTCCCTTGAATCTTGGCGTAGATCTTACATATTTAGTGTTGAATTTTAGCGAAGATCTTACGTATTTAGCGTTGAATTTAGCGTAGATCTTACATAAATTCAACGCATTCAACGCCAATCTTACATCTTTTGCATTAAAAATTGGCGTAGATCTTACATATTTAGCGTTGAATTTAGCGTAGATTTTACATAAATTCAACGCATTCAACGCCAATCTTACATATTTTCCGTTGAATTTTGGCGTAGATCTTACATATTTAGCGTTGAATTTAGCGTAGATCTTACATAAATTCAACGCATTCAACGCCAATCTTACATATTTTGCATTAAAATTTGGCGTAGATCTTACATATTTAGCGTTGAATTTTAGCGTAGATTTTACATATTTAGCGTTGAATTTAGCGTAGATCTTACATAAATTCATCGCATTCAACGCCAATCTTACATCTTTTGCATTAAAAATTGGCGTAGATCTTACATATTTAGCGTTGAAGTTTAGCGTAGATCTTACATAATTAGCATTGAATTTAGCGTAGATCTTACATAATTAGCATTGAATTTAGCGTAGATCTTACATAAATTCAACGCATTCAACGCTAATCTTACATATTTTGCATTAAAATTTGGCGTAGATCTTACATATTTAGCGTTGAATTTTAGCGTAGATCTTACATTTTTAGCATTGAATTTAGCGTAGATCTTACATAAATTCAACGCATTCAACGCCAATCTTACATATTTTCCGTTGAATTTTGGCGTAGATCTTACATATTTAGCGTTGAATCTAGCGTAGATCTTACATATTTAGCATTGAATTTAGCGTAGATCTTACATAAATTCAACGCATTCAACGCCAATCTTACATCTTTTGCATTAAAAATTGGCATAGATATTACATATTTAGCGTTGAAGTTTAGCGTAGATCTTACATATTTAGCGTTGAAGTTTAGCGTAGATCTTACATAATTAGCAATGAATTTAGCGTAGATCTTACATAAATTCAACGCATTCATTGCTAATCTTACATATTTTGCATTAAAATTTGGCGTAGATCTTACATATTTAGCGTTGAATTTTAGCGTAGATCTTACATTTTTAGCATTGAATTTAGCGTAGATCTTACATAAATTCAACGCATTCAACGCCAATCTTACATAATTTTTCGTTGAGTTTTGGCGTAGATCTTACATATTTAGCGTTGAATTTTAGCGTAGATCTTACATATTTAGCATTGAATTTAGCGTAGATCTTACATAAATTCAACGCATTCAACGCCAATCTTACATCTTTTGCATTAAAAATTGGCATAGATCTTACATATTTAGCGTTGAAGTTTAGCGTAGATCTTACATATTTAGCATTGAATTTAGCGTAGATCTTACATAAATTCAACGCATTCAACGCCAATCTTACATATTTTCCGTTGAATTTTGGCGTAGATCTTACATATTTAGCGTTGAATTTAGCGTAGATCTTACAAAAATTCAACGCATTCAACGCCAATCTTACATATTTTGCATTAAAATTTGGCGTAGATCTTACATATTTAGCGTTGAATTTTAGCGTAGATCTTACATTTTTAGCATTGAATTTAGCGTAGATCTTACGTAAATTCAACGTATTCAACGCCAATCTTACATATTTTCCGTTGAATTTTGGCGTAGATCTTACATATTTAGCGTTGAATTTTAGCGTAGATCTTACATATTTAGCACTGAATTTAGCGTAGATCTTACATAAATTCAATGCATTCAACGCCAATCTTACATATTTTGCATTAAAATTTGGCGTAGATCTTACATTTTTAGCATTGAATTTAGCGTAGATCTTACGTAAATTCAACGTATTCAACGCCAATCTTACATATTTTCCGTTGAATTTTGGCGTAGATCTTACATATTTAGCGTTGAATTTTAGCGTAGATCTTACATTTTTAGCATTGAATTTAGCGTAGATCTTACATAAGTTCAACGCATTCAACGCCAATCTTACATATTTTTTTGTTGAATTTTGGCGTAGATCTTACATATTTAGCGTTGAATTTTAGCGTAGATCTTACATTTTTAGCATTGAATTTAGCGTAGATCTTACGTAAATTCAACGTATTCAACGCCAATCTTACATATTTTTCCGTTGAATTTTGGCGTAGATCTTACATATTTAGCGTTGAATTTTAGCGTAGATCTTACATATTTAGCACTGAATTTAGCGTAGATCTTACATAAATTCAATGCATTCAACGCCAATCTTACATATTTTGCATTAAAATTTGGCGTAGATCTTACATTTTTAGCATTGAATTTAGCGTAGATCTTACGTAAATTCAACGTATTCAACGCCAATCTTACATATTTTCCGTTGAATTTTGGCGTAGATCTTACATATTTAGCGTTGAATTTTAGCGTAGATCTTACATTTTTTAGCATTGAATTTAGCGTAGATCTTACATAAGTTCAACGCATTCAACGCCAATCTTACATATTTTTTTCGTTGAATTTTGGCGTAGATCTTACATATTTAGCGTTGAAATTTTAGCGTAGATCTTACATATTTAGCATTGAATTTAGCGTAGATCTTACATAAATTCAACGCTTTCAACGCCAATCTTACATCTTTTGCATTAAAAATTGGCATAGATCTTACATATTTTAGCGTTGAAGTTTAGCGTAGATCTTACATATTTAGCATTGAATTTAGCGTAGATCTTACATAAATTCAACGCATTCAACGCCAATCTTACATATTTTCCGTTGAATTTTGGCGTAGATCTTACATATTTAGCGTTGAATTTAGCGTAGATCTTACATAAATTCAACGCATTCAACGCCAATCTTACATATTTTGCATTAAAATTTGGCGTAGATCTTACATATTTAGCGTTGAATTTTAGCGTAGATCTTACATTTTTTAGCATTGAATTTAGCGTAGATCTTACGTAAATTCAACGTATTCAACGCCAATCTTACATATTTTCCGTTGAATTTTGGCGTAGATCTTTCATATTTAGCGTTGAATTTTAGCGTAGATCTTACATATCTAGCACTGAATTTAGCGTAGATCTTACATAAATTCAACGCATTCAACGCCAATCTTACATAATTTTTCGTTGAATTTTGGCGTAGATCTTACATATTTAGCGTTGAATTTTAGCGTAGATCTTACATATTTAGCATTGAATTTAGCGTAGATCTTACATAAATTCAACGCATTCAACGCCAATCTTACATATTTTGCATTAAAAATTGGCGTAGATCTTACATATTTAGCGTTGAATTTTAGCGTAGATCTTACATATTTAGCATTGAATTTAGCGTAGATCTTACATAAATTCAACGCATTCAACGCCAATCTTACATATTTTCC
>NC_134481.1:36985521-37043701 GCF_964194025.1 Convolutriloba macropyga | reverse complement strand
TTCAACGCCAATCTTACATAATTTTTCGTTGAATTTTGGCGTAGATCTTACATATTTAGCGTTGAATTTTAGCGTAGATCTTACATTTTTAGCATTGAATTTAGCGTAGATCTTACGTAAATTCAACGTATTCAACGCCAATCTTACATATTTTCCGTTGAATTTTGGCGTAGATCTTTCATATTTAGCGTTGAATTTTAGCGTAGATCTTACATATTTAGCACTGAATTTAGCGTTGATCTTACATAAATTCAACGCATTCAACGCCAATCTTACATAATTTTTCGTTGAATTTTGGCGTAGATCTTACATATTTAGCGTTGAATTTTAGCGTAGATCTTACATATTTAGCATTGAATTTAGCGTAGATCTTACATAAATTCAACGCATTCAACGCCAATCTTACATATTTTCCGTTGAATTTTGCGTAGATCTTTCATATTTAGCGTTGAATTTAGCGTAGATCTTACGTAAATTCAACGCATTCAACGCCAATCTTACATATTTTCCGTTGAATTTTGGCGTAGATCTTACATATTTAGCGTTGAATTTAGCGTAGATCTTACATAAATTCAACGCATTCAACGCCAAATCTTACATATTTTGCATTAAAACTTGGCGTAGATCTTACATATTTAGCGTTGAATTTTAGCGTAGATCTTACATTTTTTAGCATTGAATTTAGCGTAGATCTTACGTAAATTCAACGCATTCAACTCCAAAATTACATATTTTCCGTTGAATTTTGGCGTAGATCTTACATATTTAGCGTTGAACTTTAGCGTAGATCTTACATATTTAGCACTGAATTTAGCGTAGATCTTACATAAATTCAACGCATTCAACGCCAATCTTACATACTTTTTCGTTGAATTTTGGCGTAGATCTTACATATTTAGCGTTGAATTTTAGCGTAGATCTTACATATTTAGCATTGAATTTAGCGTAGATCTTACATAAATTCAACGCATTCAACGCCAATCTTACATATTTTCCGTTGAACTTTTAGCGTAGATCTTACATATTTAGCATTGAATTTAGCGTAGATCTTACATAAATTCAACGCATTCAACGCCAATCTTACATACTTTTTCGTTGAATTTTGGCGTAGATCTTACATATTTAGCGTTGAATTTTTAGCGTAGATCTTACATATTTAGCCTTGAATTTAGCGTAGATCTTACATAAATTCAACGCATTCAACGCCAATCTTACATATTTCCGTTGAATTTTAGCGTAGATCTTACATATTTAGCATTGAATTTAGCGTAGATCTTACATAAATTCAACGCATTCAACGCCAATCTTACATATTTTCCGTTGAATTTTGGCGTAGATCTTTCATATTTAGCGTTGAATTTAGCGTAGATCTTACATAAATTCAACGCATTCAACGCCAATCTTACATATTTTGCATTAAAATTTGGCGTAGATCTTACATATTAAGCGTTGAATTTTAGCGTAGATATTACATATTTAGCATTGAAATTAGCGTAGATCTTACATAAATTCAACGCATTCAACGCCAATCTTACATATTTTCCGTTGAATTTTGGCGTAGATCTTACATATTTAGCGTTGAATTTTAGCGTAGATCTTACATATTTAGCACTGAATTTAGCGTAGATCTTACATAAATTCAACGCATTCAACGCCAACCTTACAAAATTTTTCGTTGAATTTTGGCGTAGATCTTACATATTTTCCGTTGAATTTTAGCGTAGATCTTACATATTTAGCATTGAATTTAGCGTAGATCTTACATAAATTCAACGCATTCAACGCCAATCTTACATATTTTCCGTTGAATTTTGGCGTATATCTTTCATATTTAGCGTTGAATTTAGCGTAGATCTTACATAAATTCAACGCATTCAACGCCAATCTTACATATTTTGCATTAAAATTTGGCGTAGATCTTACATATTAAGCGTTGAATTTTAGCGTAGATATTTACTTATTTAGCATTGAAATTAGCGTAGATTTTACATAAATTCAACGCATTCAACGCCAATCTTACATATTTTCCGTTGAATTTTGGCGTAGATCTTACATATTTAGCGTTGGAATTTAGCGTAGATCTTACATATTTAGCACTGAATTTAGCGTAGATCTTACATAAATTCAACGCATTCAACGCCAACCTTACATAATTTTTCGTTGAATTTTGGCGTAGATCTTACATATTTACCGTTGAATTTTAGCGTAGATCTTACATATTTAGCGTTGAATTTAGCGTAGATCTTACATAAATTCAACGCATTCAACGCCAATCTTACATATTTCCCTTGAATTTTGGCGTAGATCTTACATATTTAGCGTTGAGTTTTAGCGTAGATCTTACGTATTTAGCGTTGAATTTGCGTAGATCTTACATAAATTCAACGCATTCAACGCCAATCTTACATATTTTGCGTTGAAATTTGGCGTAGATCTTACATATTTTAGCGTTGAATTTAGCGTAGATCTTACATAAATTCAACGCATTCAACGCCAATCCTACATATTTTGCATTAAAATTTGGCGTAGATCCTACATATTTAGCGTTGAATTTTAGCGTAGATCTTACATATTTAGCGTTGAATTAGCGTAGATCTTACATAAAATCAACGCATTCAACGCCAATCTTACATATTTTCCGTTGAATTTTGACGTAGATCTTTCATATTTAGCGTTGAATTTAGCGTAGATCTTACATAAATTCAACGCATTCAACGCCAATCTTACATATTTTGCATTAAAATTTGGCGTAGATCTTACATATTTACAGTTGAATTTTAGCGTAGATCTTACATATTTAGCATTGAATTTAGCGTAGATCTTACACAAATTCAACGCATTCAACGCCAATCTTACATATTTTCCGTTGAATTTTGGCGTAGATCTTTCATATTTAGCGTTGAATTTAGCGTAGATCTTACATAAATTCAACGCATTCAACGCCAATCTTACATATTTTCCGTTGAATTTTGGCGTAGATCTTACATATTTAGCGTTGAATTTTAGCGTAGATCTTACATATTTAGCACTGAATTTAGCGTAGATCTTACATAAATTCAACGCATTCAACGCCAATCTTACATAATTTTTCGTTGAATTTTGGCGTAGATCTTACATATTTACCGTTGAATTTTAGCGTAGATCTTACATATTTAGCGTTGAATTTAGCGTAGATCTTACATAAATTCAACGCATTCAACGCCAATCTTACATATTTTCCCTTGAATTTTGGCTTAGATCTTACATATTTAGCGTTGATTTTTAGCGTAGATCTTACGTATTTAGCGTTGAATTTTGCGTAGATCTTACATAAATTCAACGCATTCAACGCCATTCTTTCATATTTTGCGTTGAAATTTGGCGTAGATCTTACATATTTAGCGCTGAATTTAGCGTAGATCTTACATAAATTCAACGCATTCAACGCCAATCGTACATATTTTGCATTAAAATTTGGCGTAGATCCTACATATTTAGCGTTGAATTTTAGCGTAGATCTTACATATTTAGCGTTGAATTTAGCGTAGATCTTACATAAAATCAACGCATTCAACGCCAATCTTACATATTTTCCGTTGAATTTTGGCGTAGATCTTTCATATTTAGCGTTGAATTTAGCGTAGATCTTACATAAATTCAACGCATTCAACGCCAATCTCACATATTTTGCATTAAAATTTGGCGTAGATCTTACATATTTACAGTTGAATTTTAGCGTAGATCTTACATATTTAGCATTGACTTTAGCGTAGATCTTACATAAATTCAACGCATTCAACGCCAAACATACATATTTTCCGTTGAATTTTGGCGTAGATCTTTCATATTTAGCGTTGAATTTAGCGTAGATCTTACATAAATTCAACGCATTCAACGCCAATCTTACATATTTTGCATTAAAATTTGGCGTAGATCTTACATATTTAGCGTTGAATTTTAGCGTAGATCTTACATATTTAGCATTGAATTCAGCGTAGATCTTACATAAATTCAACGCATTCAACGCCAATCTTACATATTTTCCGTAGAATTTTGGCGTAGATCTTACATATTTAGCGTTGAATTTAGCGTAGATCTTACATATTTAGCACTGAATTTAGCGTAGATGTTACATAAATTCAACGCATTCAACGCCAATCTTACATAAAATTTTCGTTGATTTTTGGCGTAGATCTTACATATTTAGCGTTGAATTTTAGCGTAGATCTTACATATTTAGCGTTGAATTTAGCGTAGATCTTACATAAATTCAACGCATTCAACGCCAATCTTACGTATTTTCCCTTGAATTTTGGCGTAGATCTTACATATTTAGCGTTGAATTTTAGCGTAGATCTTACGTATTTAGCGTTGAATTTAGCGTAGATCTTACATAAATTCAACGCATTCAACGCCATTCTTTCATATTTTGCGTTGAAATTTGGCGTAGATTCTTACATATTTAGCGCTGAATTTAGCGTAGATCTTACATAAATTCAACGCATTCAACGCCAATCTTACATATTTTGCATTAAAATTTGGCGTAGATCCTACATATTTAGCGTTGAATTTTAGCGTAGATCTTACATATTTAGCGTTGAATTTAGCGTAGATCTTACATAAATTCAACGCATTCAACGCCAATCTTACAAAATCCGTTTCAGACCATTTTACGATTTCAAAACTTTTTCAAGTTTTTTTTTCGAAAATTTCTTTTTTTCACTATTTTGAACGCTATACTCCAAAAGTGAGTAACAAGAAGTCAGAAAAAATCTTTTTTAGTGCTCTTTTATAGTGCAAAATCCAATTCAGACCATTTGAAGATTTCAAATTTTTCAAGTTTTTTTTCGAAAAATTAATTTTTTTACTGTTTCGACCCCTATACTGCACAATTGAGAAAAATGAAGTCAGCAAAAAATAACTATTTGCTCTCTTACGGTGCAAAAACCATTTCGGACCATTTTATGAATTCAAATTTTTTTCAAAACTTAAAAAAATTTTTAAATTTTTCCCAGTACTTCCCACATGATAAATGCGTTGAATACGTTGAAATTATGTAAGATCTCAGTTAAATTCAACGAAAAATATGTAAAAGTTAGGCTAAAATCAACGAAATATATGCAAGTTCTACGCTAAATTCAATGCAAAATATGTAAGGTCTATGCTAAAATCAACGCAAAATATGTAAGATCTACGCTAAATTCAACGCAAAATATGTAAGATCTACGCTTTATAAGGATTTCGGCTCTTAAGGAACCAAGGTACGGTGGCGCAATGGTAGAAGAGGCGACAAGTAAACAGGAGGTCAGTGATTCGAGTCCTATACCCAGAGTTGTACGCGTTGATTTTTTGTAAGATCAATGCTAAATTCAACGCAAAAATATGTAAGATCTACGCTAAATTCAACGCTAAATATGTAAGATCTACGCTAAATTCAACGCTCAATATGTAAGATCAGCGGCAACTAGCGTTGACAAGTCGGAAAATTCACCGCCATTTCGTGCATAATTTTGCGCTGAATGCGTTGAGTTTTTGTCTTCAAATTCAACGCATTCAACGCAAAATGATGTAAGAAAATTGCGGTGAATTTTCCGACTTGTCAACGCTAGTTGCCGCTGATCTTACATAGTTTTGGCCAAATTCCTCGGCCCGGGATTCTAATTCTAAAGCTCTAACTCTAAGAAATTAAATTCTAATTATTAAATTCTAAAGTAAAACTCACGGATTCAACAGCAAAATAGTTTAAATTAAGAAAGTTTATATTTTATATTTTTGGTTGATCATTGCTTTTCAATGGCTTTTTTGATCATAAATACGAAAAAGTATGCTCGTTGATGTGCATTCGCACATCACTTTTCAACCCGAGCTCATCTACATTTTTGGCTTAATTTTAAACCTAATGATGAGATAATTAAAAAGAGATAATTGAGTTTAAAAAAATTGTTACACAAGCAAATTACTAATTGAATTACATAATACAATACTTCATTACAGCGCTCAAAAGATCTGTCATAAGAAAGATTACGATGAAAAAACAAACAACAATTCAAACAAAAACCAAAAAACAATTAGCGAATGTGGTATAAAAGAAGTGAAAAGGAAACACAAAGATTGACAACTAACAAAATTTTTACGAAAACGCATATTGTCCAACAAACAAAACGTCAGTTACGACATGAGATCAATTCAAAAATAGTTTATGAAATACAAGGAGTTGGATGGAACCTCTTAATGATGAGAATAAGTTACAAGTTGACGAAGAGAACAAACACTGAAAATTATTTAAAAATCTTCGAAAACGAACGATACCATAAACTGCAATACCATTTGCTATAAATTGACTGCATTGAGTTTCATCTTTCCTTTAATCTTCAATTAAAAGCCTTTGAGATCAGTAAACATTTTATGACTACAAGAAAAAAGTAACTACAGAAAGTTCAAAAAAAAATCGAGCCAGAAAAGTGTCGAAACCAATGAAAAAAAACATTTTTGGTAAAAAAATTTTGTAAGCTTATGTAGTTTTTTTAACAGCAATGGGAATCGTTTTTTTAAAATAATATGACCTCAAAAAAATCAACAAGTATGAACAATTATAATAAATTTTGAAGAAAAACCGTTATATCAACGTCATTAAGTTCGATAGCTTTCAACGGAAGTAACAAATTACGCCAAGTAGTAGTAGTACAAGTTTCGGGCAATTGCCCCGAGGGTGTCAACCCCAGTGTTTATCAGTCTATTTCAGTTTATCTTTTTCCAGTTTTTACATGTTCTAAATTTGCACATTATTCGCCAGGTGCACTTGTTCAGTTGATGAAAACTTTTTGTGAAGTATTGCCAGTAGATGTTGGTGATTGTTTGCTTGTTGAGTACTTCGCCGTAGTTTCTGTATACGCGGGAGAAAATGTTGCAAAGCTGTTTTGTTCGATGGAAGAAGTTTTCATCTGTTTTTGCACGTCTATTGCTCTTTAATTCAAATTCACCTCTGCTATTTTGCCTAGTATTTGATTCGTTGTTTCTCTTCATATTCTCAATTTCAACATCGTATTCATTCCCGTCTAGCGATATCAAATGCAGCAAGTCGTGCATCTCGGCAAGTGGTAGCAGTTTGAGCTTTAGTAGGTGTTCCTTGTATCCTGATACTTATCCATTGACAATCCTTTTTGTCGCTTTTATCTGAAGTGATTCGAGTTTCGATAGTTTTGTCTTGCTGGCATACCACTCTTGCAAGCAGTACGTAAGGATTCGGACAAAATATCCTGCGTAGGTGTGTAGCTTTATTGAGATGCTGCGTTTGTTTGATATGTTACGCTTTATCTGGAAAAACGCATCAGATGATTTTTGGATCCGGATATCACAATTTTCTGTCCAGTTGAGTTTTGAGGAGTTGAGGAGCCCTAGGTCTTGCTGTACTGGGGCTTCTTTCAGGTCAATTTTGTTTAGACTTGCTGAAGTCTGATCTTTTAGATTCAGTAGCTTGCATTTTGAGGCATTGAGCTCCATTTGGTTTTTCTTGCCCCACATTTCGATGTGGGTGGTTCCGGTTTCCAATTCTGTTTGGCTCTGTGCAATCATTTTAAAGTCATCTGCGAAGCCGTAGTTTTCTATTTCAGATTTCATATAGGGTAGATCATTAATGAAACTCAGGAACAGTAGGGGTCCGAGGATGGATCCTTGGGTCACACCAATCTTGACATCCAGGTAACCGGAGCAATCATCATTTATCTTTACGTACTGTTGCCTGTCTTCAAGGTATGAATGCAGAAGTTTCAACAATTTACCACCTACTTCAAATTTTTTAAGCTTCTCTATAAGGATAAGACGGGAAATTTTGTCGAAAGCTTTGGTGAAGTCCAGATACCAGATTGTGAGTTTGTCAACCAACTCATCAACGTACTTACTATAGATTGAATCTATGAATATCAAAAATTGAATTTTGGCAGATCTGTTTTTTCTAAATCCAAATTGATTTTTACGCAGCCATACTTTGTATTGCCTATAGAAGGCAATGAAGATAAATCTTTTTTACATTAGAGATGCGGCAAAGAAGACTAATGGTTCGCTAATACTTGACGTCAGCTCGACTACCTTCTTTGAAGATTGGTGAGATTTGACTGGTTTTCCAGTACTTCGGGTACACGACCTTGTTTAGTACTCTGTGGAATTATTTTAGTTGACTTGCTAACAGTTTTTGTTTTAGTGACTTGCTAAGAGAGTTTGAGCAATGTTTCAAGATGATGTTTCCCAGTTTATCTGCTCCCGTTGCTTTGTTTAATTTCAAATTTTCCAGTATTTTTTCAATTTCAACATCTGTAATTTCATTGGTGTTTTAAATTCGATGTTGGGGATTGAGCTGCGTTGTTTTCTTTTCAATGTAAACACTTTTGAAGAAACAATTAAACAGGTCAGCCTTTTCTCTGTCGGATTCACCTCTCGTATTGCCGAGGTATACTATCGGAGGCACATTTCGGTAATTTCGGATGCTGGCTAAGTAATTCTGGATGTTACTGAACTGTCTTGTTTGAAACACTTTGGCTTCATAGTTTGCGATGTCATTGCTTGTTGCAATCTCAATTTTTCGTTCTAGGCGTTTCAGTTTGAGCGTTCTGTTGAGGTCTATGTTTTTCCATTTCCGTTTCTTAGTTTACAGTATTTTTTATTAGATGAAACGTTGGGGGAGCAATCCAGGGCGGGAGGCTCGACCGATGTTTTGTGATTTTTGGAACGTTACTACGGATATAATTTTCAATCCAATCGTACCTATGTTTTAACAGGAAATCGACATTGCTGAAGCAGTAGGGTTTGAAAGGGTTTTTTGAAATTGTTTTGTTCAAGTTTGCCCAGTCTGCTTTTTTGTAGACAGATTTGGTTTTTTTCTTTTTTTTTAAATGAAACTCATGTTTGTCTGTATTATCGCTTTAATTGGGAGGTGGTCTGACAGTGGTTTAAAATGGAATGAGTATTTTTGATTTAGGTATTCGTCTGTTGTTGATTCAATTATTTGCTCTGGGTTATCGGTCAATACAACATCCAGTTTCTGCGATGTGTTGTTAGTAAAATTTGACTCTGATAAAAGGTAAAATATTTCAGACTCATAGTCGACGGATGACGACACTGTGTACCAGTCAGTTTTCGAAAGATTTAGGTCCCTTGTTATCAGTATGCATTCATAAAGTTCGCAGTTGCTCTCATTGTTGAGTTCCTTGATGATTCTATCAAACTTTTGCTTATCCCAGAGGTAGGGACTTCGGGAAGCTGGATTGTATGCTCAGCAGATTAGTATGGGTTTTTGGTCTTGTGAGTGTCTTGACTGCCAACACATCAGAAAGAGCACTGCTGAACGACCCCTTCTGAGAGCTAATATCACTCCATCATGTTTGGTTGTTGATTTATCGCATGTGCGGTCATTTCGGTAGATGGTAAAGTCTGTTAGAAATAGAGCATTGTTTGGAACGTCTTCGATTAACCACGTGTCAGCAAGGCACGGTATGTCATAGTCAGTGCTGGTTAAAGTGTTTGCTACGGTTAGTCTTCAGTCTAACTTGAGTATGCTTCGAATGTCAAAATTTAGTAATATGATTGTTTGTAGTAATTCGCGATCACTCTCTGGAGCGTCCTCTATGAGTTCATCTTCATAGACAACCCATTTTTTGTTGAGTTTTTGCTCTAGTTTCAAGTTTCTGATTCGCAAAATTTTTCTGTAAAAGAGACGATCTTTTATTAGCAGTCGTCTCTTTTGAAGGCACTCATTTCCTTTCCTTGCATCATGCTGGGAGAGTTCAGGGCTAATGATTACATCGTTCTCCTAGTTTTTGAACAGGTGAGCTGATTTAATTACCAGATCCCTGCTGATTTCACTTTCCATCTGGATGACAACCGTTCGGGAGCCTTCTTTTTCTGCCTCGTATTCTCCAATCGTGTGGATTTTTGCTAGTCCTTTATCTTTGATTTTGAGAAAATCTAAGATTTTCATCAACATTCTCAATGTCAGAGTGCATTCGTTAATGAGCTTTCCTGAATTCACCCTGGTTCTAATGCCAAGTTTCTGAGCAGTGACGAGGTATTGGCTAGTTGTGGATTGTACCCGCTGTTTTGTTCCCGAAAACTGTGCTATAGCTTTTCCGTTTCGTCTTTTTTTTTTCGTTTTAGTTCCTCCTGGACCGTTTTGATCAAGTCATTTGATTTTCCAATACTTTCTTGGAAAGTTTCCATTTGCGTTTTTAATTCCTTCAAATTTTTTTCGGTTTTTCATGACTCCGGCATTTTTCTCTCTTACAGTTTTTCGTCGCTTTTGTCTTTGCAGTCGTTGCATATGTTGACCACGTTTTCTTTCAATTTCGATGAGACATCAACATTTTGTTGGTCAAATCTATTGCAGTTTGGGGTCAAATGCATTGCACTTGAGCTGAACAAGCATTCGAATCGATCTTTCTTAATGTTTTCGTTGCAGGTGTGACACTTCGCCAGTCGGTTTTCATGATTTAGGTGGATCTCACTATTCGTAGTTATGTCTTAAATGACAGATTGTTGATTGGAGAAAATGTAATACGGGGGGACAGTAAGAACGGGGGAAATTCGTTGCTATTGGCCGCTCGAAAGCACAAAAGCCTCAGGAAGCTACCAGCAAAGAAAAGAAGCACTGATTTCTTTTTTTTGGCCACTTCAAAGCACAAAAGCCTCAGGAAGCTACCAGCAAAGAAAACAGATCTCAGGGGACGGGTTTCAAAGAGATGTAATTGCTATTGGCCGCTCCAAAGCACAGAAGCCTCAGGATGCTACCAGCAAAGAGAGCACCAAGAAGAGAGCACCGAGATAACTAACTGCAGGTAATTACTTCTTGCTTCCACTTTTCTTTGAATGCTTGCTGTCACACTTGTTTTTTGATTTCTTCTTTCCCATTTTCGATCTTGTTCTCAGGGTGATTTTCTTCAGGTTTTGTCGATTGTGGATTATGGTGTCCACAAAATTTGAATCGATAGTATTGCCTTGAAGTGGGGAGCAAACCTGTTCAGCAGTGTCAAAAGCTCTGCGGTAGTCAATTCGGTGTTATGACTGCTGTCGTGCTTTGACACGAAATTGCTGATCACGTCGTGCCAAAGGACAATGTCTGAACGTCTGCTGAGAGATGCTTTTGTGAGAAGGTGAACAAGATTCTTGAAGTTGCGCTTGTGATTGAAGCTCAAACCCCCTAGAGCAAATATCTGGTTTCTATAGTTGACAGTTTCCCGCCTCAATGCAGTGTAAGGTAATGACTCCATAGCAGTCACGAGAATACGAGCTCCAACAATGTACACCATTGCCTCGCTGGCTCATCCCTGAAACTATTTAATAAAATGAACACCACAATTTTTCACAAGTTATGCCTCAATGAGAAGGCAAGGACGGTTGTCAATCATAAATTACCAGCAAGACAACACAACAAGTCTTTTGATTACGAAAACAGCAACAAATACTTGTAAAAACCAAAAAAACAGTAGAAAAAAACGAGAGGACGTCGAAGCCATTTAAACCGCACGCTTTTCTCTGAAAACTTTATCTATGATCCATTGGAAGTTTTCTCTAAACCAATGGGAATTATCAATATTGGGATAATGCGATAAGATTTCAAAAGGAACCAAAATTACAAAAAAACTTTACAAAATTACAAAAGTTTTTTTTTGAAATTAAGAAAACTCATGTCGTTTAAGTCATAAAATTAATAGTTTGCAGATAACAGAGCTTGTTTGATTAATATTGGTTGCAGTAAAAAAGAATTGAGGCCTGTCAATATTGAGACAGACTAAAAGTTCATGATATTTAGTTATTTAGTTTAATAGTGGTTAGTTAAAGAAAAAGGAATAAAAAAAATTCTTTTTACAGTCTTAACAGACTCTAAATTCAATAGCTCTCAACGGAAGTCAATACATAGGCAAAGTCCTGCCTCAATAAAAAACTCAGGATAGTTGTCATCCCTAAGTCATCAATAAGACATCACAATAATTCCTATGATTATGAAAACAAAAATAAAAGCAAGCTAGAACCAGGAAGTCAGTAGAAAAGTGCAAGAAAGTGTCGACGCCATTGAACCCATAAACTTTTCTCTGACTACTCTATCTAAGACCCATTGAAAGTCTTCTCTAAGCCACTGGAAACTATCGTTGTTTGAATATTGTGACAAAACTTCGAAGGGAACCAAAATTACGAAAAGAAATACAAAAATTAAAAAAAAAGTTATAAAAACACGTGATATCGAAGTCACAAAACCAATACTTAGAAAACAAAACAGCTCAGCAGATTCATTTCAGTTGTAATAGAAAAGATGGAGGACCTTTCATTAATGAGATTGACTTACAGCTCACTAAAACGAGTTTAAGATTGATTATTGTGCAAAAAATGTTCTAATAAATTATTTTTAAAGATTTAACAGCCATTAAATTCAAGAGCTTTCAACGGAAGTCAAAAATTACACCATGTTATGCCTCCATGGGAAGACAAAGATGTTTGTCAACATTATGCATTATGTTATCAATAAGGCGTCACAATAAGACCTATGATTATGAAAACAACAACAAATACAGGTAAAAACAAAAAAAAAAGTACAAATGCGAGAAGAAAGTTTCGAACCCATTTAAACAATAATCTTTCCTCTAAGAACTTTATCTATGATCCATTGAATGTATTTTTTAAGTGAATCGGAACTATCAATACTAGGATAATGCTATAAGATTTCAAAAAGGATCCAAAGTTACAAAAAAAACTGAACTTTTTTTGAAATTATGAAAACTCGTGCCATCGAAGTCATAAAACCAATAGTTAGCATATTAAGACGCTTACAAGGTTAATTTTGGTTGCAATATAAAGAAGGGGACATGCAATTGCTGAGACTGACTTACTGTTCATGAAAAAATAAAGTTTAATAACGGCTATTGTTCAAAAAAATACTTCCGAAAAATTATTTTTTTTCAAAAGTCTTAACAGCCAGTAGCTGTCCACTCAAAGCACTATACTTTTTTTACCTGGTTAAGCCAATGCACATTAGGAAGCAGTTTGCACATTTTTCTAGCAAATCTTTACCATAGGACTCCCAAAATTTAGTAAAATCTCAAAAAGTTAATCAAAATTTCATTAAAAATTTCGAAAACTCAGAGTCGAAGACGAAAAAACATGAGCAATTCCTTGAAAACGATTATTTCGTTCAATGGGTATCATTTGACTGTAAATGAGGTTTGTCGTTAACGGAATCCCGATATGAAAAGTGACTAGTCTCTAATTGACTAAAAAAACAGTAATAAATAGGAAAATTTTCTAAAAAAACAGCTCTGAAATTTGATTCGAGTTTTTTGTAGTAAACTTTCTCATGAGACCAGAGCTAGTCGTTTTATCGGTCTATTGGTAAAACAAAATGGTATCATATTGTAATGTGAAATGTAATTTTAAAACAAAATTTTTATAGAAAAGCCTTAGCTTGAACAAAAACTACGCTAAAAGTTAACAAAATCACGCAAGTATCACGTGATCACGTAAGACTTCAAACCTCGACAACTCAAAAAAAACGAAAACCATTTTTTTAAATTTTGAATTCTACGCTGGACGAGCTTTTTAGTGATATCAGTCACATATCTCTACAATTTATATTTCGATCGGCCAAAATTGTCTGAACAAAAAAAACCATTTGAGTATATAGTTCCTCCACCCACAAGTGGGGTCGGAACAAAAAAAACAATGTACTAATTTCTGACAGAAGTCACTTTCGTTGTCAATTTCAATTTCTGCCTCTTTCAAAATCTTTTTTTCTCAGCATGTTTTAAATAGTAACCTGTTACCGAGTAAATGAACGAATTTTAACAAATAAAACTCGAGTATTTGAATACGGATTTAAATGCGTATAAAACTTTTCGCTCTATTTTGCGGATTTTTTTCAAAAAAATTAGTTCATTATAAGTTTTTTTGAGTGTAGCAAAATTAATTATAGTTATGTATTATTCAAAAGATTTTAAAGCATGTCATAGCGACTAGGTTTAGTCATAATCAAAATAGAAAATATTAAAAAATTTTTACTTATTGTTTTTTTTGTGCTTTTCTTTATTTTTTCTTGCGTTCTCGGTATTCGAGAACAAAATAAATTTAATAGGATGACATCACAGTTAATGACAACATTTTGCGTCTCCACTCACTCAGTTTATGTAATATAGACGTATTCGTCTCGTTTCTTCATGAAGGCTAAGCATAACTTTTTGGATCTTTTCCGCTAGCGCCCCCGTCAGTAAATTAAGCGCCCCCATTTGTATGTTTAAATATTATGTTTGTAATTGAGTTATTAGGCATTTACAAAATACTATTAGAGCGGAGGTTTAAAAATAATATGCGTATAGCAATAAGTCACTGCATATAATGTAAACATCAACAAAAAACTTGTTCTCGTTGCCTTTTTTAGTAATTACGAGCTTTGTAATATTACAATTTCTTTGAAAATTGTTACATTGATTGTTGTTGTTGAAAGTTGTTAGTTGTTGATGTATTTTTCCAGGAAGGATTTTATGAAAATAAATAACCTTTTTTAGAAGGGACCAAAACATTAATTTCTGGGGGTGTCTAAATTTTGGCTACATAGGACGGGGAGGTGTGGCGCGGAAGCGGAAAAGATCCAATTTTCTCAGCTCACTGGTTACTCGATGCCATAAAGACTCGATGCCATACTTGCGATAATACGATGGACGTATTTGACAGGAATTTCATTTCCAAAAGTAAATCAAAATTTCATTAAAAATTTCGAAAACTCAGAGTCGAAGACAAAAAAACATGAGAAATTCCTTGAAAACGATTATTTCGTTCAATGGGTATCATTTGACTGTAAATGAGGTTTGTCGCTCTGCAATACTACAATTTATTTGAAAATTGTTACATATATAGTTGTTGATGTATTATTCCAGGAACGATTTTATGAAAATAAAAAACCTTTTCAGAAGGGACCAAAACATTAATTTCTGGGGGTGAAAATTTCATTTTCTGATGTTCGTTATAATTTGTTAAAGCAAATAACATGTGGACTCTTTACTAAAATTAGATGATTTCAATTGATTCAGTTTCAATTTAACGTTCGAGCAACTTAAATTGCTTGGAAAATATTGTGCCCGTGCTGTATGAAGTCCAATCGATTGACAATATGGAGTTCTCTTTTGTTCAATATGTGTTGATGTGAAATTCACATGGTTTAGCCAATACAGTGTTTTTAAAAAGAGTCAATAGAATTTTATTTCTCTGGGAATTGGAGTTATAGCGCGGCAAGCACAAAAGCACAGTGAAAGTTCTAAGGACGTGTTCTGTTGCCGTTATGTTACATAATTATCTTTTCGGAAGGTTAGCAATTTTTTGAAAGTTTCCTTTCATGAGTCTCAGGTAAAGCTGAGCATTTTTCATCAGGAGAGAGAGAGAGAGAGACAAAGAAGAAAGGGAGAGGGATTGAAGGAGTGAATGTGTGAGAGAGAGAAAGGAGAAAGGGAGAGAAATTAAATGGGTGAATGAGTGTGAGCGAGAGAGAGAGAGAGAGAGAGAGAGAGAGAGAGAGAGAAGAGAAAGGCGAGGGATTGATGAAATGAATGAGTGTGATAGAGAGAGAAAGGAGAAAGGGAGAGGGTTTGAAGGAGTGAATGAGTTTGAGCGAGAGAGAGAGAGAGAGAGGAGAAAGGGAGAGGGATTGAAGGAGTGAATGAGTGACAGAGAAAGAGAGAAAGGAGAAAAGGAGAGGGATTGAAGGAGTGAATGAGTTTGTGTGAGAGATAGAAAGAGCAAAGAGAAAAGCGAGGGATTGAAGGGGTGAATGGGTGTGATAGAGAAAGAGAGGAAGGAGAAAGGGTGAGGGTTTGAAGGAGTTGGCGAGTTTGTGTGAGAGATAGAGAGAGAGAGAGAGAAAAGAGAAAGGCGAGGGATTGATGAAATGAATGAGTGTGATAGAGAGAGAAAGGAGAAAGGGAGAGGGTTTGAAGGAGTGAATGAGTTTGAGCGAGAGAGAGAGAGAGAGAGAGAGGAGAAAGGGAGAGGGATTGAAGGAGTGAATGAGTGACAGAGAAAGAGAGAAAGGAGAAAGAGAGAGGGTTTGAAGGAGTTGGTGAGTTTGTGTGAGAGATAGAGAGAGAAAGGAGAAAGGCGAGGGATTGTTGGAATGAATGAGTGTGATAGAGAAAGAGAGAAAGGAGAAAAGGAGAGGGGTTGAAGGAGTGAATGAGTCAGAGAGAGAGAGAGAGAGAGAGAGAGAGAGAGAGAGAGAGAGAAGAGAGAGAGGAGAGAGGAGAGAGAGAGAGAGAGAGAGAGAGAGAGGGAGAGAGAGAGATTTAGCATTCCTTTCTTTAAAAATTCTTGAAGAAAACATGATGTAGTGGCATTGTATTATTTGAAAAAATTGCAGTTTGAATTTGGCCAAGAAAATATTTCAAGGAAAGTCAGACAATAGTTTTTTCCGTCAGATGATAAGCGGGTAAAATTTATTGAGCGAAAGCAAGGATAACAATTTTTATCATCGAAAACCGTATTTTGATTACTTTACGAAGTAAGAGGTTTTGTTTAAATATCAAATTTCTCCGCTAGGCTCATCACAAACCCGAAATTTTTATCCCGGTACCAGTATTTGTTTAAAATGGTTTTAGAAACTTTGCGAATGCACTAATCACTGCTAGAAACTTGATATTTTTTAAATGATATTGTTCTTATGAACTGACAGTTTAGTAGATGACAAGCGGTGCAGTGAACACAGAAACTTCTAAATTAACTTTTTCAAAGTCTAATTCTGTAATGCAATTCAGTCCCAGAACATTGTGTTTTGCCATATTCAAATACTGGGACACTTCATGGAAAAAAGATAAGTTTGTTTGACATAGTAACCAAGAGTTATAAAGGTATAAGGATTAAAGATTAACATCTTTTGCGTTGCAAATTTGCAATAAATAAATGTGTTGTATAGTATTCACATAGTATCGTCAGCTTATAATTAACCCGACTCAATGAAACAAAAATTTTGTCGCTGTTTCTATTTTATGGTTCAAACAGGTTTGTGTCAATGTATCAGTCAAATTTTAACCATTGGCTTGTGTGGCGTATAGTAGAGGAGAAATGAAGAAGCCACTGTTTAGCGGTCTGGTCCCTTTAGGACAGTTAAACAAACACAAGTAACCGCAAGCAGTCTGACCGAACTCATTATCTACAGTAACAGCAGATAATGAAAAAAAAATCACAAGAGACTTAATGTACAGTCCATGATCACAGACCCCAGTTTGTGTCGAGCCGTCTTAATTTGAAAATAGGCACAATTTGAGATAATAAACGTTAATTTCACAGCATCGCAGCAGCCTGCTCTGGTTTGGAATCTAGATAAACATTTTCTTTCAATGTGTGACTCACTTGATTCAAAAATTGTGTAATCTGCTACTGAGGCTGCACTCAAAGTTTGTCAATCGTTGACATCAAGATGACAGGTTTTGGACAACAGTTTAGCTTAAGTCAAAATAAAGTCCGGGTGGAGGAATTTTGTGAACATTATGGATGGAGTGCGCTGAATCTTCATTAGAAATTGTTTCGAAAAATCTCTTAATTTTAGCTTCAACTGCGCTGAAATGATGTCTAAAATGATTTTAAAATCCAGCATGCTTCTTGCACAGTTTCAGCAAAACAATCTCTTCAACAGAGCTGAAATTTTGTCTTGGACTAAGATAGTGTTAGCTCATGGAAAAAAACAAGCACTTGAGAAAAACTATTACAATTTTGTTTCAAAAAATTTACTATTTTGCCGCTCACTGAAAATGTAAATCAATTTTTTTAACGGAAATATCAGATTGCGTCTAATTTAGGATTGTTTTTAAACATCCAGTTGACCTTATTCTTCTATATAAACTCATTATTTTCATCATTGATCAAATGAAGCGTTCTCAAATTCATTACTGATTTATAAAAATCAGGCATATTTTTGATTATTTGAAAACACTATTTTGAAGTGAAAAGTAATGATAGCATAAATTTGATTTTTATCTGAAGTAGAATTGCATAAAGTTCTCTTTGCTTTTTGAGATGTCTAAAATACTTTTGATAAAGCGTACTGAACATTTGGTACGAATGGCGCAAATGTTTTGGAAAATTTTTAAACATCACCTCTATAAAAATTTTAATTTTTCTCTTTTAGTCAACTGTGCACCTTGTTTGTGATTTTCATTAAACCTAAACGGCAATTATATGATCAAAAACTTCTCTAAGAAGCTCAATGTATCATATCAATATGGTGTCAATTGCAATTCAGTAATGAATGCTTATTGGTACGGACAGAAACTTTTTGGGACTTTTTGGTATGTTATCCTGTGTTATCGTATTTGGACTTAGTGAGAGCAATAATTTGTTAGAAACTGTGTTCAACCAATTATCTTTGTTTTGGTTGCATTTTGTTCACATATATCAATAATTTGTGTCTTCAAATTCAAATTTAATATAATTGTTTATTTTTTAACAACAAATTAAGAGTGTTGTTTGTTGATGATCTAGCCTTTTTAATGTGATCATTAGACGGAATAACAAAACTTAAAACACTAATGAAACCATGATCACATCATTGTACGAACACGAGCAGATTTTTTTTGAGAGACAGTCACAAACATTTCGGAAACTGTTCGAAAAGAGAGTCTTCAAAAACAGGAATTAAAATAGACGATAATGATAAATTTTTGAAATTTTTGAAAAACTGTTTTTTTTGTAGTAATATCAATTTTGATCACCACTATGAAAAGTCATAATATTATTGGTCATGAATATTAGATTCAGCAGAAAAAAAAGAAACAAGTCCAAGCAATTTTGATGCTTCTGAAAATTCACAAGAACTATTTTTCCGTCCTTTCGTGGGAACTTTCTGAGGGCAAAGAATTTTTTTAAACTTTGACAGCCTTTCAAAATGGAAATTATTGCAAGCGTTTTGCGAATATTCTACTCAAGTTTTATATAATGCAATGTATGATGTCAAAAAGTGAGGCATGATATTGGACGAAGCCCAGAATAATGCAAGCTTCTGGTTTTCCTTTAGGTCAGTAATTCTTTGAGAAATACAACAATTACTTGTTAAACTAAGGTGTTTATAGCGGGTGAAAATAAACGATTTGCGATCATTATAAAAAATATTGTTTTTCAGTAGCCAATTAACTTCAGCAAAGCCAAAAAAAGTTGCCTCATTGCTCACAAAAAAGTAAACGTCAAGTTAAAATTTTCCAATACTTTTTTCGCATTTAGACAACACAGTTGCAGACTCAAGTTATAAATTCTCAGTGATTGCTATTAATTAACTGAAGTGTTGCGCATAAATTGTTGGTTCTATTCCGTTTAACAGCCTAAGTATAAGTTTAACAGTGGTTTTGATTGACTGTCATCAAATTTCTGCTTGTTATCTTGTCAACATTTGCAATTGCAGCATGAATATGATCCAAAGTGGTTCCGTTTAACGTCGGAGTCCTTGACAGAACCCATGCATGTTTCTCTCTTCTCACGTACGCCTCAAGGTATGGTTTGATCACGTGTTTGCACGAGTAGAACACCATGTGAGAATCCTTATGGAAGTCAATGACGTATAGATCCATATTGGAGTATGAAGAGGGTTTTGGGAGATGGAAATCGAAGATGAAGTGAGCTTTGGGGGGTTCGGGCTGGACCACTGTCAGGTACGTGTCAGATTGATCGCCCGTGTGTTTCCGCCCCGACATGTGCACGAAGTAAAGCCTACGACCTGAAATATCAAGGAACTAAGAATGATCATACCCTTGGACTTCATAGTTTAGTTAGCAATGCTGTATGCGCGACCGAAAGTTGTATCCAGAACAAAAAAATTCTACGGTCGTACTGGAACACCCCTTTCCCCGCCCCTGCTCGTGACTTAACGTGGCCTGATCAGAGAGGTCCTGGGTTCCGCGCATATTCTTGCTTCCTGCTTGACTAAAATTCAGGAGATATTCCGTGAACAAGATAAAACAGCAGAGCAAATGGTAAATTGACTAGTTTTTAAAATTTAACCATTTTCTCTGAAAGTCGCTTATAGGTAACGTCACCCCAAATAAAAACTAAGAGTATGAGCAAGAGGAAATGGTGGAACGACGAAGAATTCTAATATTACCCTCCAACATTGAACCTCAAAAATTCATACAGGTATGTTGATGTCAGAAAAAAAATGTTGATATCAGACCAAAAAATTATGTAGCGAACCCTGGAAATAATTTACATCTCATAGGTGCTTTTTTGAAAAATGGGCGTTTTCACTGTTTTAGATTTTTGCATCGTTTTGTTTCTGCTTGCTATTCTAGTTACAAACAAAAATCATGCCTCAAGTATTAAAGGGTAAACCTTGGTTCGTTGCTGAGATAATTTTTTGACTTCAAAGGGACGTGAGCTTTTAAAAAGTGTTGAGTGGCATGAATAAATCAGGCTGATGTTTTGTACAAAAGAAATTTAATTTTTAATAACATTGAAATCCTTAAGGTAATAAGATGTTGCAAGAATCGTAACCTATCTTGAGATTTTATTTATATTACATTTATTTACAATTTAAACTCACATTTGGCAGAAAAATGTATATCTCGCAAGATTCTGACCACAAGATTGACTATCTGGCAAGAGGCCTGCAGAAATCTTGCTAGATTATGCACAACTTGGCAAGATTTGGGCAGAATCTGCCAAAATTTTGCAACGCAGCCACTCGATTTCGACTGGAAAAGTTTAGGGCCAATAGGTTTTGTGCAGATACTTGTTAGCCCCCCAGAGGAAAAATAAGGAGCGAAACCGAAACACGTATGAAACCTTTCTTACTTTTGTGTAGTCTAAAATCAATTTCATTTTTATTTCTGTTCATTTCGGATTTTATTAAAAAACTTGGTTTAAATTGGGACTGTTTTTCTTGAGATGATAGGTCAGTGAAAATTGACGGCTGTTTTTCAACGATCTATCTAAGAAAAATGCTTCTGTTGTATTGTAATTGAGCTAATTTAAGGTTAACTTTGGCTTTGCACTTGTTCTTGATAGCTACGGCTTTACCTTTTAAAAAGTTCACCCTGCCCCAGTGGGTTGGCTTCTTTTCATCAATTCCCATTTCTAAAATTGTTTTTTTAATTGCCTTTTTTAGTGAAATGTGAAATAACGTTTTTCTACTTTGTCATCGGGCTAGAATGCTTAGGTTTTTTATATTCTAGTTCCGTTTTGTTTTGTGTTATTGTTTCTTATGTACTCATTATTCAAAAATGGCATCAATTAACCTATGGTTTGTTTTTAAAAAATACAAAGTTGCTTTTATTCAATGATCTTGCTTTTTTTATCGGCAATTAAAAATGCAGGTGTCGTGATTAATCTTGTAAACATTTTTTTACTGCTTCGATTTGTTTCCAATTTGGCTCAGGCCAAAAATTTTTGACAACCTTGACCCCTTGTTTGATTTCACAAAACTCACACGACTCATTTTTGATTTGTGACACTCTGTGTCAATAGAAAGTAATTTTAAAATTCACCCAAAAATTTTGGTTTTTTCGTGGATTAAGTTAAAATTTTTAGGCGTGGATTTAATTAAAGTTTTGAACTCGATGTTTTAGACTGTTTAGTCATACTGTGAAGCTTTTTTTAGCAAATCGAGCATACCGATTAATAAACAAATCAATATACAAAACATAGGGTAACTATCGCTGTCGATCTCTTTTATCTGTTTTCTCATCTTGTTTCAATCTCATCTTCAATATGTGCTGTCAGCTCGGCCTTTCTTTTTCGACAAGCGGCCAGTTAGGGTAAAATTTGAGTTTGGCGTTTTAAGCTGATGAGTTGAACAGTTATTGTGGTTTGCACAGCAAACCGTGATTAGCCTGATTTTTTTGTGCGACCCGAGTAACTTAATTAAAAGTTAAGCTAAACTTTTTAAGTTTGTTAAGTCGCTTTTTATTTATAAGATTTTGAACTACTTATATTTTTAAGTGGTTTGTTTTAATCTGTTGTTGCGCATATTTGAAATTTGTGATTTCACATTCAGAGAAAATTAAATGAAATTTATGTTTGTGTGATTTGTCAATAGCGATGCAATTTTTTCCGTGCGCAGAATATGTATACATTCATGTATTGCGACTTTTGGATGTCTTTCCGAAACATTTAAAGGACGTAGGAGCACTTTTCGTGGTTTTTAGTGTTACCTACAAAATTGGGCCATATCTTGTAAGATTCCTGCAGAAACAAGGACTTTCATGTAAGATTACCATTCAAAATCGACTAGGGTTTTATTGTTTCTTTTTAGATTTTTGGTTGCAAGTTTGTTTTAGATGTGGTTACATGTCGAATAACTGTTTGAACAGGCAAAGTTTCTATTTTCCAAAGCCATTGTATTTCTTTACATTTTACCGTGATTATCAGTTGTGACGTAGCTGATATTGAAGAAATTACAACTTTGTTTGTACTGTAATGGAAACATGGTCCTCTCAACCTCATACCACTCCCCAACTACACTCCCCCCAAACACACCACTCTTTGTTTCTTCAGAGTCAAGGTCAACTGGGGTCACCTTTCGTCCGCAGTTCCAACTGGGGTCCTCCTGGTAACCCATAACATCCGGGAGATCCCCAACCAGCAAAAACGCGATGAATAGACTTAAACTTAATTGAAGTTTCATAATTTTATTATCTGTATAGACTGCAAAATCTTGAACTTTTCAGCTTCAACGATTAAATTGTGTTGGCATTAAAGTTTTGTTATTTTTGTTTGGCTACTCGAAAAAGTAAATTTATTATCAAAATGTCATCCGAAGTAGCGTCAATAATAGCTAGTATTGTCATAACAAATGCTAGAGAAGAGTTGCAATGACCAGCGATACAAAAGACTGAAAGATTAAAGGAATATCTGCAAGATTTTAAACACAATTGCAAGATTTCTTAAAAGCGTTAACAGCTTCGTACAAGATTCCCCCACTTTCACTGCCGTTCATTTATTTGTCATCCGTGAATCCCTTTATATGAACACCAAAAATACAGTTGTTAGTTAAGTTTCGTTCGCAATTCACTATTTGCTACGCTATATTTAGTTTCTATTAATTCTAATGCAAAAAGTTATTCCACAACTTTTTTTCACACAACAACCTTATTCTGAATACGCTTTACAAAGCTAGAGTAATTCAATCTATTTGTAAAAATCTTATAAGTAATAGCATCTTTTCACAATCCACTGCACTGCATGAACAAATATAATACCCAAAGATTTTTTGGATTCTAAAAACAACTACATACCAAAGGCACGTTTATTTATAGTTTTCTGGATCACGTTTATTTTATTGCTAAGGTTGACACAAGTTTTCAGACATGCGCTTTTAGGAAATGCGCGATTGAAATATTTTTCCTGCGAGTAAACCTCACATGAATATCTGCTTAATGTGCTGGCTTTTTCTGAAGTGTAAATTATTCTGATTATAACCCTCATGTTAAAAATCCACATGTTTTAAAATATTACATAAATTATTTACAGCATCAGTATTGTTATTACTATTTTAATCATAAAATTGTGGCTGTTAGCTCTCAAAAGTGAAAATAGGATTTTAACGGTCCTATATGTCTGTTAAATTATATTTTCTTGTGCTGATCGAGCAAACACTCGGTGGTTAAAACATTTCTAAACCGTTTTTACTGTTGGAAGTTTTTACTAAAGAAGGCAATTTTTACCATATTGGAACGCCCTCCAGTACCAATGATTAGTTACTCCACTTCGAATTCGTTCTCTTTTGTATAAAAGTTTAATTTGTACTCGTGTTCTGTCAGCTTTTAGGCAGCTAGTAAAATTTTTGAAACTTTCAGATGTTACTCAGTGTCTTACATCAATATGAAATTTCAATAAGCTGACTTTAGAGATAAAAAATTTGTCTGGCGAAATGCGATCCTTAATGTTAAGATCAGTGGAACTTTTGTCGAAAATAAGAAACATTTAATCATCAGTTAGTTGGCCTACTTATCCAGTTTAAACTTTTCGCCGTAAGAGTTTGTAAAAGTATTCAGCCGAAAAAAAATTAGAGAATACAATTGACTTAAAAACATCAATTCTTACTTGTAAAGAGATTTCATTTCGTACAAGATATGAAGAACAATTTCATTGGCCATTTTACTTAAAATTGAGCTTAACTGATTTTCAATGGTTAGGTTTAAATCAATTTGTACTACTAGATAACCACAATCATGAGCTATTTTAAAAACGCCACTTCTAAAAGAAAGCTCTGGATCTGAAGTATGATTTTTAAAGAATTGAAACTCTGTGCTGTGACTTAATTTTCTGTCATATAATTTTCCGTTTCTTCTTATTTTTTTTCCTCTGAATTTTTGATGGAATATTTTTCTTGTCCTCAAATTTGCAAATAATACTATTTTCATCCGCAAATTGAACAATGTCATTTTACCGTCCATTTTTTGGAGTAAAATAATCAACGGTAACAGAAAAGTAAGAGGTTATAGCCCAGTTCCTTGAGAAACAACATACATGGTTAACAGTTCTTTTCGCCGATAAGAACACTCAAATTCTGCGTCTTGAGTTGATTTGTTAGAAAAGATTGTAGTAAGAAAAACGTTCAGTTCTCGTGTGATATTGAACCGAAAGCTTCTGCAGGATCCGAGAGCACAGCACCTGTGTTGTAGTTGTCCTCCACATTTCCTATCACTTTTTCAATAATGTAAGGCACAGCATCCGTTGAAGACTTTTTGGTTTGGAAGCAAAGTGGCTTTCTGTTGAAAAAAAAATTTTTTTTCGAGGTATTCTGATTGCGTAAGTCCTTCAAAACCATCACAAATGAAATGTCAGTGTTACGTAAACAGGTCAGTAATTATTTAAAAATGAATGAGCTACTTTTTTGCGAATATGTGCAAATATGTGAGACGCAAGGATCCTTTAGAATTGTTAAGGAAACTTTCTCTTCAAAACAATTGTTAATCATGATCTGACGATGTGTTCCAATGGCGTATTTTCAGATTTCTATGCGCAGGCATTGGTATATCCTATGCCTGTTGTTTTCTTGTTGTCTAGATTGACTGCGCAAGCTGAAGGATTTGAAACTGAACTCCTCCATATTTTGCTCTTTTCTTTCAACGTTTATTCGAACAAACTGTCCTCTGTCAATGCCCATTTTGCTCCAGGTATTATTTAAATTTGGTGTTGAGTTTCTGTCATATATCTCAAAAAATCTGTCATAAACGAATGAGCATTTTGTGTCAATTTTATTCATTGAAGTATCGGTGTTTCTCGGCAACTAAGTTTTTAATCTCTTTTGTCATTCATGGTTTATCTGACGGAGTCTTTTTTGTTATTGGAAACTGATTTCATCTCTGTCGGCGCGTGTTTCTCTAATGTTGTCAAAAAATTCTGTGAAACTCTGCAAACATTTCATTGGAGACTCTTTGTTGATAAACTGTTCTCCAATCAGTAAGAGCCAGATGTCTAATAGAAATTTCATCATATTCTTTAAAGATTCTATTCTGTACTTGCAACAGAACTTCTATCTAATTAACCACATTTATTAAGATATTATCCGTTGATTACTCACACCTCAAACTGGGTGGGAAGAAGCCGCGACAACAGAAGTGAAGCTATAATTCTGCTGTGGATCAGAGTAGGTTCAACACGATACTGGGATCTCGATTCAATGTTGCTTGTGCTGCAACCAGGCATCGCAAGCAGACTTTTTATAAATTGAGCCGTAATTGATTTCGTAACTAACCTTTTTCATTCAAGTGAATATTAAGAAGTTGATTTTAAAAAATTGAAAAGCAGGGATTTTAATCTCAAAACCTTGAAAACCTAATTTTTAACAGATGATACTTCAGCTGAAGATAGTGCAGTCAATTGAAGACAACTCGAGGAAGTTATATCCTGGAAGTGAGTGGAAATGTAGTATCGAAGGGTCCCATTTTTTGCAACCATTTATTTGGCCTCAGTAGAGGTCAACGAGAACGAATTTAAATCGCGTAAGGCATTAAGGACGCCTTCTACAGCGAGCCTGAAATTCAATCGGGTTTTAGCTTTTCTTTTAGTTTTTAACCCAAAATTTGGAAAATGGACAACTAAATGGAGAGATAGTGTCTGATTGAGTAACCTGGTACTCTAGTAACGGGAAGTTTTCAAATTTTTATTTAATCTTGCCGAAACCAAAATTGCTCGCAAGAGTATTGGAGACTTTTATCAATATGAAACCCTTTTATAACTTTTCAAAATATATGTTGATACAAAATATTACTCTCGCTGGGAGTTCTACTATTTTTCTCATTAAATTTGTTTCATTTTGAATTCAAAACGGTTAAAAAATTCACAAAAAAAGGAAAAAAGCACGTAAACTCATAATTACAAACGAATAAACAAGAAGGCTCAATGTTCCGACCCCGCCTATCTACAAAATTGCCTAAGTTGTCAACCAAATCAGGAAGAGATAGAAAACTATAAAAAATTGACATATTGATAAAAATAATTGGTGTATGAATAATTATTGAGACAATTATTAAAGCTACGAGACAAGACAAACACAAAAATCCGAAAAAAAAACGAACTATTATATCAAAACCTCAATGTATATATTTGAAAAAAAAACTACATTAACAGAATCAAAATAGTGTCGAATAAATCTGAACTGAACAAAATATTTTGTTCTTCACCAGAAGAAAAATGGCACCAGTCCATGATGAGACTCGGGAACAAGTAGACATAAAAACAACAAAAACGACAAAGCTAACAAAATACGTCTGTTTTCTTGAAAAAAAATTGATTTCAAATAATGAAAACCATTTGGTATTAATTGAAATTTTTGAAGAAGTTTGTGTTCATTTATACAGCAATGTGAATACTTTCCAACCTATCAATTTCCAAAAAATTTCACAAATCTACAAAAATCAAAACGAGATATTCAGACGAAAAAAATTAAATTTTGCAAGAGAACGGTCTCGAAGCCGTTAAAACCATATTCTAATCCGTAAAAAAGAAGATCTTAGCAAATGCGCCTACTTTGATATGTCACCTCTGAATAATGAGACTAGCCAACAAGTATTAAAAAGAAAAACAAGTAGGGAAAAGTTTAAAAAAGGCATTTGTAATTTTCGAAAACGATTAATTTCAAAAACATAGAAAAATTAGCAGTTTAGCCAGAATTTATTTTTTGAGAGACAAAAATAACAAAGAACAACCAACAAAAACAAATTAACAAATCAAAATATTTATTAACAGCCGCAAAGCCATAGCTAGGACTATTATTGGGCTCCACTTGATTCTTTTTTATTTCGTCGTCAAGATTTTTGTTACGACCATATGACGTCACAGTCAGTTTAAATCTGCTTTTTGTTCATTCGTTCAGGCAGTTTCAATTGAATTGCGTTTGTGACGCCAATTTACACTCTTAGCGGAGTGGGTTTTTTGTTCATTCGCGTGAAGAAATTTTATGTCACACGTGACTTACATCACTCAAATATGACGACCTCACTCTGAAACTGACTATTCTTTATTTAAGTTCAAAGAGAAAAAGTCAAGCGATTGCGTGTCATCGCAATTGAAGATTTTTTCAGAATAGTTAATAAAAATAGGGATAAGGCAACTTGGTTATTCATCGAAATATAACTTTTCAGCTTTAAAAGAAAAGAACGATTTTGTTTTGGTCTGTCTTTTTTTACTGTCTTTGTCAGATTGCAGATCCACAAAACTATCGGGTCTATTTTCTGGCAATATGTAGCTATGTTATTCAATTGTGTCTTTCGTCAAAACCAATAAATTGATATCCAACCAGTAATCATTGCAACTAGGTAACAAGTAGACAAAAAAAAGAACAGCAAAAGGCGTTACTAAGAAATTGTTCTGTACATTTTTGATAAACATTGTATTCACAGGGCCTCCTTTATCGATAGTAAGCCATAATATTTTCGAAGACAACAAAACATTAGCAAAAACCTGAAATTATCCAAAGTTTATCAATCGAGAGACAAAGGAACGACTAAAGACAAAACCAAAAACTCGACTCATTGCTATCAGCTGCATTGTGATAGCTGATGATATTATTGGCCACCTATGACGTCACAACTTGCTTTTGTTCAATCGTTCATGCAGTTTCAACTGAATTTTATTTGTAACGTCATTTTACACTCATAGTGGAAAGGGTTTTTTGTTCATTCGAGTGAAGAAATTTTTGGTTACGCATGATTTACCTCATACTCAAATATGATGTCCTATAGATCAAATAGATAAGGTCAAGTGAAAGCGTGTGAAGGTAATTGAAGGGTAATTGAGAGCGGCTAATAGAAGGAGAAAAAAGTGAAATGAAAGTATAGCACCTGCTTTACCGCTCAATATGCAGATGAACATTTTTGAATTATTGCAGGTTGGGACACCAATCCTCTCCCACTCTTTTCTGCTCCCCCTAATGTACCGCGGCTGAGGCTTAGTCCCTCGTTATGCCCCCAACGCAATTTGCCGTGGTCTAAATTTATGCTAGCTACAGTCAAACAGACCTCACCCTTGTCTGTCGTCAATCTGTATCAGGACGAATCAGTATCGAAAAACGAACTCAAAATAAAAACCGGATAAGCCAATAAAACCAATTTTTAGATGCTCGCTACATGAACTTTGTTCCTATAAATCTTAGTTACCTCTATTATTCGCATTGGTACTGATACTAGCCTCTGTATCGCCTCAATAGGAAACAGGAGTACGCATATCGACAAAAGCCAATCAAAGTAGTTCGGACTTTCAAAATGTTGTCGTACAAAAACTAATTTTTGATATTCATTTTTTGTTCCTTTAATCGCAATCGGTGTTCGGTTAATCAATGTGTGGCGGTTTTGCGGTTTTCCACCAATTTTACGAGTATGTTTTGGTTAAGTCGATAAAGATTGGTTGAAATGTGTCAGGGCTTCTCCTGCTATGTTTTTTTATTTTGTCTTCAATGTTTTTGTTACGACCATATGACGTCACAACCATTTCAATTCTGCGTGTTGCTCTTATGTTCATCGTTCGTGCATCTTCAGTTGAAATGTGTGCGTGACATCATTTTCCAAAAATAGAGGAGAGTTTTGTTGACTTGGCTGATTAATTTTTTGGTCAGACAAGGCGTATACCATTTTCAAAATTCACTTCCTTACTCTGAAACTCAATATTCTTTACTTTAATTCAAAGAGACAATGTCAAGTGATTGCGTGTCACTGTAAAGGAAAGTTATGTAAGAGCAGTTAAAGAAAGTAGAAATAAGTTTTTCAGATTTATCAATCAAAATAACGAGAAGGGAAAAGTTTAAAAAAGGCATTTGTATTTTTTGAAGAGTATTAATTTCAAAAACAAAAAAACATTAGCAAAGACCTGAAATTATCCAAAAAAAGAACGACAAAAATTTTTAAGAAAATAGATTCGTTAATAACAGATAGCTGAGTCTATTATAGGCCTCTCTTGATTTTTTGCAATTCAAAGAATTTGAATCGTATTGGTGCGGTGTCTTTTTTTAAAAGACACGGCTTTTTTGGCTTCATCACGTCTCTGAGAATTCAAATTAGAATGGTGATTTTCGCCACAATTAAAAAGTAAAGGAGCAAAAAATTGAGCAGGTTTGAGGCGTGACATTTTTCAAAGTACCGTTTAAGTGGACTGAGAAGTTGGTGTTTGAATAATTTGGCGGTTTTTGAGTTGTTTTTTTTTCAAGTGTTTCTTCTTCATTAATGCTTTAAAGACGGTACATTTTTGTTCTAATTCTGCCTATTTGCCTTTGCTTGAATTCATTAAGGGGCAGTTAAATCTTTTTGTTACTTGCCAGTATTTGTTGTCACAAAATATTAGTGAATGTTAGCGTTTGCCCTTTTTTTCAAATTATCTCTTGTCTTATCACATAGTATTATCAATGACAGGTCTGATTGGGTGCTAATGAGGCATAAAATAACCTAATTAATGGCTCAAGTTAATAGCTAGTGGTTTTCATGACTTTGACAATACTTTTTCTCAAAAATTCATGAGATGCAGCTAATAGGTGTTAAGTTTATCGATTCAATCCTTTTTGTTCAAAGGTAGTGCTTTCTATGACTTTGACACTAAATGTTTTCAATAATATTTATCGAATTTTTTCAGTTTTTTTGTAACTTGTCGTCTTAACGCTTGGTATCATTATTGAAAGATCTTACTGGTTGCCAAAAAGGCGTCAATCAAAGTAAGCCAACTCAGTTCATAGCAATTGCTTTTTGTGACGCATACGCTTTTTTGTTCTTTTTTTAAAAACTCTTAGTGAATATTTTGTTTTGCTAGTATTTGCTGTACCTATTGCTGTCTTATCTTTTAGTCTCCTTGATGACAGGTCATTAAGGACGAAATAACTTGATGTAATTGTATCCTTCAGTACCTGTTCCGATCTGTGACTTTTATACTATTTGTTTTCAAAAATTTTTATCTGGTTTTAGTGCAATTTTGGTTATTTTTGTCCTATCATTTGTTATTTTAGTGAGAGGACTGCTCGCCATTTAATGACCGAATACTAATACGAAATATAGCAGCCTGATTTCATAGCAGTTGTTTTCTGATGTTGATCCTGTCTTTTTAAAAAATAAAAGATTGAATTTTAGTCTGGCTTTATGATGCTCTTTTGTTGTTTTGTTTTTTATTCTCATTAATAACAGCTCTAGTTTGCTTTCAAGGTGGAGTAAATGATTATTTGAATTGTATTTCAGGACTCGTCTTGATATGTTTTTTATTTCATCCTTAAGTTTGTGTTACGACCATACGACGTCACAATCACTTCAAACCTGCATTTTTTGTTCATTCGTTCAAGCAATTTCAATTGAATTCCGTTTGTGACGTCATTTTACGCTCATACTGGAGAGGGTTTTTTTGTTCATGCTTGTGAGGAAGTTTTTGGTTACACGTGACTCACCTCACTCTCAAGTATGACGTCCTAACTCTGAAACTGACTATTCTTAATTTAAATTCAAAGACATAAAGTCAAGTCAATGCGTGTCACTGTAATTAAAGGTTTTTAAAAGTAGTTTAAAAAGTAGCAGTGAGTTAAAAAGACTATTTATGAAAACAAAACATTTCAGCCTTAAAAAGAGAATATTTTTTAGTCTGTAGTCTGTCTTTTTTACTATCTTTTACTGTCTTGAGAGACTGCAGATCAACAAAGCTATGGGGGCTGTTTTCTGGCAATCTAAAGTTTTGTTGTTCAGTTGTTCTTTTTTTAAAAACCAATTTTTTGATATGAAATCAGTTATTATCGAGACTACATTTACGAGTAGACAAAAAAGAACTGCAAAAGACGTTATTAAGAAAACAGTCTAAACAATTTTGATAAACCTTTGATTTCAAAGGCATGAAAAACATTAGCTAACAACTGAAATCAGTACTTAGGGTATATTATCCATAGAAGACGCTAAGACCTAAAATTATCCAGAATAAGTCACATGACTGCAGAAGAACTAAAAACAGCGACAAAAACAAAAATTCCTTTACATTCTGCTAGAACACGGTGTCAAAGCTGTTAAAACCGTAAACTATTCAATAAAAACTGATGTATTCAGTTGTACATTTAAAAATGACCATGATGCGAGGTCCAACCAGTCACTACTGCGACAACAAAAGAAAAAGAAGGGCAACGTTTGGAACGAGTCGAAAAATCAAAAAGTTTTAATCGCTTAAGAATACAAAACGATCTGTCTTTACTGACCTTACTTTTTCAAAAAGGCGGAAAAATAGCAAATCTCAATAAACCATTGCTTTTTAATAATAAGGAAGTGAAAAGGACCTGAAATTTTCGACTAAAAAACTAGATAAGTTTCCTTGAAACTCTCTAGGAAACAAATTTGACCTGTCGTTATTATGTCTTGATTGATAAGAATAGGCAAAATGCGGAAAAATATTACAAAAAACATCGACCGATTAAATTTCGGTTTAATTTGTTCTTTAGGAAAAAACGCTTAGACTTGCTTTTGCCGTTCATCTATTAGGAACACGTATTCAGTCCGCTTAATACGGATATGGATAAATTCACAAAAAAAAACAATATATTGAAAATGAATTATTCATTTTGCATAGTTATCGAGTTATATTAGCGAAAACCGTGTCATTTTCGATGGAAAGGCTGAATTTTGAAACACTTATCCAATTATTAGCAAATGAAGCGAATCAACAGTGAACCAACAACAACATCGTCACCAGTATTGCCATATTTTTATTTAGAAAAATTAGCAGAAGTTGCTCAAAACTACGGAAAATGTGAACGACAAAAATCAGTCAAATGTTCATAAAACTTTAAAGCCCGTGTTAACTCCGTGCAAATAACAAACTTGAAAAAATCTTTGAATTTTTTTTCTACACTGGGGATGGGCTTTCTAATGATGCCACTCACAACCCTCTAAGATAAATATATCGATCGGCCAAGATTGACTGAACAAAAAACTCGTGAGTATATAGTTCCTCCCCCACTGAAGTGGGTCGGAACAAAAATGATCAACCCATTTCAACTATTTACCAAAAGTGTCTCAAATTTGGGTCCTGTTGTTAATCCTATTTTTTGACCAATTGAAGTTGGAGGAAAGTGCTGAAATTTTTGCGAGAAAAAGTTAGTGAAAGTTAGTGGCGAGCCAAAAATTTTTTTGCAAAAAATCACAAAAAGCTCAGCACTTTTTGTTATAAAGTTGGTTTTCATGTTGTGGATCCAGCGCTAGTTCGATACAGTGAGCGCTTTTCCGATACAGTGAGCGCTCTTTATCAAACAAATTTTAGCTCTCAGAAATGTTGGGGTAGTTCACGCTGATTTTCATACAACTGAGGGTGCGTTTTTTCAATAAAGTATCAGGTTCTCAAAACTATATTTCCGGCGCATTTGCGCAAATTCCTGCAGCCAAATTCTTTCATTGATTTCATCTAATGATGAGTTTAGCGAGCAACTATGAGCTCTATAGTCGAAGTTGTCCATATATATATATATATATATATATATATATATATATATATATATTTATATACGTATATATATATATATATATATATATATATATATATATATATATATATATATATATATATATATATATTAAAGACTTCCAAATTTGACATGAAGGTTGCAAATGATTAATATTTATTTCAAGAAAGTAAGATTAAATAAGAAATTCATTGATCTTGTCCGTTTGTGCCCCCTCCACCTCAGAGGGTGCATATTATACGCAATCCATCAGGTCACGTGTCATAATTTTACATAATGTCCTACTAATAAATGGGACGTAATTTATAATGGGTGAGGGTTGCATATGATTCTGAGGGACGCAGACGGAAAAGATTTACTTTAATATATCAATTTTAGGGGTCTTTTCATTTATTAACTTCATGTATCTTTTTCGCACCCGTTTTTGGAATGCGTGTCAGAAAAACACTGCTATATCGGTTTTGGCCCGACTGAAATTGGTATTGGCCAGACATAAGGCAAGAGCAAAGCTTCTATCTAAATCATTGAGTTGGTTTGCACCGGAACCCCTGTTCGAGTCCCAACTCGGTCGGTCTGGTCAATAACGTTCTTAGATCTGGGTCCTTATCCAGAGCTCCTCAAAGAAGATTGTTATGTGTTTAAAAAACAATTGAGTTTGAAGTTACACAAGGCCCGGTAAGATGTCATTACCAGATCCTCAGTTTGTCTTACATTCAAAACATTTCTTACCACTCGACCAGTTCAAATTTTTTTCTCGAAACCTACATCATATTATAAAACACTTTAGTGATAATGGGCAAAAATTAAACTATGTTAGCGATATTTGAAATCCCAACTCTTATATAATGTACTTCGACGGACATATGGGAGTATCATTTGGGGTTGTAAAACTTTTTAAAAGCGTTGATAAAATTATGTGATCTTCTCTTGATAATTATAAAATTATAAAAACCAAATCTGATTATGCAGAATTACCGAATGCAGTATATGAACGTGAATGACTTTCATGAGTTACATTTTTTGATAACTTTATTTCCTTTCGGATGGGAATGTTGATGAGCTAACATTTCTAAACTGTCTCTCTCTGTTTTGCTTAATAGGTTCGTTTTCCCATAGAATTGAAACTAGGGCAAAAAATTTGTTCAATTAAAATAATTTATCCAGATTTTTAAAATCGGAATTTGAAAAGAAAAGGATTGGAGTTAAAAGGGCCAACATTCAAATTTTAGGGGGAAATAGGTGAGATTGCAGTACGGATGCGGTCAAAGCAAACAAAATTACTAATTAAGTGGCTAATACAATCGAAGGGTTAGGTAAGAGTAATTCACACGCGGTTATTAAGAACACATATTTCAACCTAGTAAATAAAACGTTTGCAAGAAATGTGCACAAGTTCAGTATTGTGTCTGAACTATAAACGACAAGGCGGTTCGTTAATGTGCGTTCGCACATGATGTTCCGACCCAAGCTCATCTACATTTTTGACTTAATTGTCAACCAAATGAAGAAATAACAAAAATAGATGCTTGAGTTTAAAACAATCTTTACACAACCTATCTTCTAATTGAAATAAAAAATGTCATGCCTTATTACAGCGCCAATGAGATCTGACCTTAAATAGACTACGAGACAAAAAAACAACAAAAAATAGCAAAAACAAAAACTTCATTGCAAAAACTGAATATCTAAATTTAAAAGCACATAGTAACAACGTCAAAGTTCAAAATGCAGTCAGATAAAACCTTAACTACTCAAATTTTGTTTGTGCTATTTATACAACGGACGGAAAGTTTTCTTAATGAGACTATGTTACGATCAATGAGGCGAAATTCAAAAATTAATCAACATTAAAAACCAAGAAATTTCAAAAGTCTTAAAAATCTTTAGCTTTTAACTAAATAATCCATGAAAAATTACCAAAAAATTACCACAAAACACAAGGGCCTTGTCTTTGGATAGTTTAAGCCGTAGAAACGAACTAAAGAAAAACCTAAAAATTTAGAAACGATTTGCGAAACTATTGCTACCATAAAAATCATTAGCTATTATCTGAATAAAATGTATTTTTATTTCAATTCTTATATCTACTAATTCAGCTGCAGGAATTATACTGAGAGATTAGAAAAGTTTTTTTGGGCCACATTTATAAACCATTGGGATCTGTTACTACGCGATTGTCCTGAAAGAAGAGAAAAAGAAGCGCAAAAATGACCACTCAAATAGGTTTACAAAAACGCATATTGTCCTTCAAACAAAGCATGGGCGACAAATAATATCAGTAGATATGTTATTTTTTTGAATACAAGAAATTGGATGTGACCTCTCATTGTTGAAAATATGTTACAATTTGACGAAAAGAACAACAAAAACTGAAAAGTTTGAAAAATGTTTGAAAATGTATATAATAAAAATAAGACTAAAGGCTATAAACTGACTAACTGCTTCGGGTAATATCATTAATTCAATTCTCAATTACAACCTTAAGAGACTTATCAGCAATTTACGGCTACCTAAAGAACAAAAACAGGCAAAAAAAAACACTTTCAAGAAAAAAATTGAGCGAGAAAAGTGGAAAAGTGTCGAAGGCATTAAAAAATGAACTTTTCCCTAAAAAATTTTCTAGGTTCAATTATTTTTTTTAGCAGCAATGGAATTCCTCTTTTTGATCAATATAGTTTCACAAAGTCAAATAGTAACAAATATATTAGTACCACGAAACTTTTGAGAAAACTCGTTACTCGTTGTATCAACGCCATTAGTTTCGTTAGCTCTAAACGGAATCCAATAAATACGCTAAATTATGCCTCCATGGGACAACAAAATTATTGGCCATTCATTTTTGGTCAATAGGACCTTAGAGCAAGTTATTTCAGATGAAAACAACAACAAAGACAGGCAACAACCAAAAGTTGATTAGAAAAAAGCCAGAAGAAAGTGTCAAAGCAATAAATCAAAAGTTCTTTTCTGAAAACTTTATACATGATCCGTTGAACGTCTTCCCTAAATCAATGGGAACTATCAGTATTAGGATGATGTGATAAGATTTCAATAGGAAAAAAATAAAAAAAAGCCCGAAACTTAAAAAAAAATTGAAAACAAAGGGCCTTGAAGTATTAAAACTAATAGGTAGAAGATAAAAACAACTATCCAGATTGTTTTTGGCTGCATTAAAAACAGAAAAAGATATTGTAAGTACTAAGACTGGCTAACAGTCCACGAAAAAATTAGGATCGGTTAATTTTCAAAAAAAAATCAAATTTTTTTTTTAAGTCCTAAGAGCCATTAAACTCAAAGGCTTTTAACGGAGGTCAATAACTACGCTCAGATATAACACCATGGCAGAAAAATCATGTTTGTCATGCATAGATAATCAATACGACATCACAACAAGTCTTAAGACTATGAAAACAACAACAAAAACATGCGAAAACTAAAATTCAGTAGAAAACTGCGAGAAGAAATTTTCGATGCCATTTAAACCATTTTCTTTTCTGTGAAATCTTTATCTGTGATCCACTGAATGTCCTTTCCAAACAAATTGTTTTGAAAAAATATTTGGATAATGTGTATAATAATTGGTTAATGTGATAAGAGTTGAAAAGTAACCAATAATACGAAATTATCCAATTTTTTTTTAATTTTGAATTCTTGTGTTATTGAAGTCATATAATCAATAGTTAGAAGATAAAACGCCAACGAAATTTATTTTAGTTTCTGTAGAAAGCAAGTGGGTTCTGTCGATAATGAGAGTGATTAACAATTCTGAAAATTTTTAGATTGGTTAATGTTCAAAAAAAATTTCGAAAAAATATGTTTTAAATTATTAACAGCCATTAAGTTCGACAAATTTCAAAAGAAGTCAAAAAATGCGCTCAAATATGCTTCAATAGGAGTTTGGGAATGGATGTTTGTCATGCATAGGTGATCAATAAGAAATCACAACAAGACTTATAAGTCTTATGACTATGAAAACAACAACAAAATCAGGCAAAAACCAAAATTTCGGTAGAGAAGTGCGAGAAGAAAAAGTCGAAGCCATTTGAAACCATAAACATTTGTCTGAAAATTTTATCTATGATCCACTGAACTTCTTTTTGAATGAAGCCAATAAGAGCTGTCAATAGGATAATGTGATAAGATTACAAAAGTAACCAATAATACGGAAATGTCCAAAAAAAATTTTAAAACTTTTTGAAATCTTGTGTCATTGAATTCATATAACAAAAAGCTAGAAGATAAAACCACCAGCTACACCACATTTGGTTACAGTAGAACGGAAGAGGTGCTGTCATCACAGAGACTGACTTGAAGTTCACGATAATAAGTTTATGATTGGTTAAAGTTCGAAAAAATTTTTGAAAAATTATTTTTAAAGTCTTAACAGCCCTTACCTGTCCACTCAAAGCACTAGATATGCTTACTTAAATCTCATTACGGATCATATTGCACTGCTAGTCAATGAGTTCATGCCATAAGATTCCAAAAATTTAGTAAAACCTCAAAAAAAAAATCAAAATTTCAATTAAAATTACGAAAACTCAGAGTCGAATTTAAAAAAACATGATCAATTCCTTGAAAACGATTTTTTTGTTCATTGGGCTTCATTTGATTGTAAAGGAGGTTTTCATTAAAAGAACCTCGATAGGAAAATTGACTTGTCTCTAGTTGACTTAAAAAAGCAAAAAAAGTACAAAGTTTTATAAAAAAAAGAGCTCTCAAAAAATTTCGAAGTTTTTTGATATTGAAGCTCCCTATGAGACCAGAACTAGTCTTTTTTATCGCCTTTAGTCCATTAGGAACACGAAATTGGTTCATTTTTGGGCATGAAGTTTAAGTTTGAAATACTATTTTTATAGAAAATATCTTAATTTGAAGAAAACTCACATTAAAAGTGAACAAATATCCCGTTGTTCACACAAAATTTCAATCCCCGATAACTGCTCGGAAAAAACGAAAATCAAAAAAATCTTTTTAATTTTGAATTCTACGCTGGACCAGCTTTTTAATGATACCTCTCACATTTCTCTGCGATGAATATATCGATCGGCCAAAATTGACTGAACAAAAAAAACCCATTTGAGTATATAGTTCCTCCCCCCACAAGTGGGGTCGGAACAATCATAATAATGACTGATAAGGTATTTCCAAGTATGTCAAGTTGTTCTTCTTACGAGTTCTTCTTAGAGTCAATCAGATGATTTCTCCCTTTGTCTTACAACTTCCTTATCTTATTTCTCCTCAATTTTTAAAGAAAAATAGCTAAAAATGTTTTCATGCACGGAAATAAAAAAAGTCAAACATCCATCATTCTCGCATCCGAGCTTCAACGTCTCATGAAACAGTTGCTGACAGGACGCATAAAGAAGTCTGTGACTTAAAATTGTCACCAGTCCTAGAGTTTTCTATCGCATTTTAACTGAAAAAAATAATGCAGAGTGAAAAATAAAAGCATTCAGTTGTCTGATGAGCTAAAAAGGGGAAATTGCTAGGGGGAAAATAACAAGTTCAATTTTTATTTTAATTTTTCTGTCCGGATTTCCTCACTAGTAGCAAAGGATAAATTTTTATTGTCAAAAGATGTAAACAAGATTTTCATCAAAAATTTTAAAATCGATATAGCTCTATTAACTTTCCCTGAGGACTAACTTTCCTATGTTTTTTTTGTATCCAAGAACATTCAACTTGAATCAAATTTAGAAACGTTTGAAGGACAAAATTGGAAGAAAATTCTGCGAGGCAATTGGTTTTCGTGAGAAATTCCTCCAGTTTTTTTGCAAATTTTCTTAGAAAAACTGATTTCAAGATATTACGACTAAAAATTGGTACGGATAAAAAGGAAAAAAAATGATAATTTTCATCGAAAAAGTGGACTATTATCTCAGTTTTTATCTAAGTATAAGGAAATTATTGAACCGAAACACATTAGGCAGTTCAATTAAAAACTGATTTAGGGAAAATTTAGATGTGAGCTTTAGTGAAAACTCTCATTTTGAGATTTTTAAGTAGATTGAAGAAATTGAAAAAACACTTTGACTGAAGTCAGCTTGTTGTCAAAACAGCAAATAATAGTTTGTGTAGTATACTGACCCTAAAGGCAATTGGAGGAAAACCGTGACATCTTTATTTTTCAGAAATTTTTTCTGACAAAGAAAGTTTGGCTCTTTTCTGTTATTGCCCCCCCAGCCTTATATAGGCAGTCTATTTGCACCCCCCAAATTTGTTCTTTTTGGTCCTTAGAGATCCTTTATTTTAGTCATAATAAATTGCCGGTACCGGTAGACGAATGGATGATTTTTTGTTTCCGGTTGTCAAAAAAATTAGTACCATAGAGCTATTCCTGCAAAGGAAAGGCGAAAAAAATATTAAAAACACGCATTATTCTTTGTCTGTTTACATTATAAGCAATGTTTGATTACCGTATACGTCTTAATTTTAAATCTTGGCTGCACAATTAAATTGTAAATGCCGATTGTATATAATTGTATATGTTAGTGTATGAAATGAAACCAAAATGCTATAACATGTATAAGTGGGGGGTGCAAACGGACGTGGGGGGCACTAACAGAAAAGAGCCGAAAGTTTTATACGTTAAACAATTTTCTTTCATTTCCTTTTCCCATCAATTGAAGCGCAACAATTCAGTCCTAGTTAGACAAAATGAAGCTGTCAAGAAATCTTTGACGGTTTTCATAAAAGCATTTTTTTGTTCTTCATTTGTTGTTGCATAAGAAAAACGTTCAAAAATTTGTGTGAAATAGCGATTTTCATCTTATGATTTTAGCAAAGTGGTGTGGTATGGTTAGCTGTGCGAAATACTGGCATTTTCCGGTAAGTTAACGACTTTTTAGCTAGTTATTTAGTTAGTCATTTAGAAGACTTTGTTATGCATTTTTTGATCGCTTCAATAGCGTTTTGATAGGGTTTGCGGAAAGATTTTACAACAAAAAGCAACAGAAAAGGGTTCAAAAAAGATGTGAAACAGGGAAAAATTGCGAGCAAACTATACGCGTAACGATTACTGATAATCCAATTTTCGTACACGTTAACAAAAGGCATTGCCTCCACATAATAATGTTTGTAGTTTTGCAGGAACAGCTTTTGAAGCCAGCACAGAACCCAAAAAGAGCATCCGCTGGTGAAGGCTATAGCCAGATTTAAATTGCGACCAATCGTTTTCGATTTTATTGTCACCAGAGTTGTAATAATTTGTTTGTACAAACATAGTGAAATGGCTGCGGGAATGATAGTGAAAATGCATATTGCTAAGTTTGTGTTCCACGTCCTTTATTTGTTTATTGTTTGAACCCATCCAAAATTCAGCTTCAATGCAATTACATTACGCAGCAAAATTTTTTGAGTGACCTTTTCCTTCGTTAAAACGGTTATACAAAATTGAAAGTGCTGACGGAATATTGGCACTCGTTTACTCGAAACGCAAAAATTTTTTTAAGTCTGCGTTTTCGGATATTGCCCACGTAATCCTGTAAGCGTGCGTGAACATTTGTGATATTAAATAAATTTAGTTCAAAACTGCTTCAAGGCTGGAACTATCCATCATCTATGTCCACGACGCCTGGTTTTGAGCAAGCAGTTACAAGACCCCGAACATTTTCGATCAATTAAGCTAGAAAAAAATTGGCAAATTGCTTCTTTTGCAATGCAAACTTTTATTACTCCATTCTGCGGCCGAAAGTTGAAATCACACAAAATCTTATTTCAGAAGTCTTGCTGTTGAATACTAATTTATATAGAAAGCGTCTAAAAGCCACAATACACGTAATGGATAATTTGCTTATTGCCTTAACCCCAAATCAGTAGTCTGTGAAATTTTCATTCCATTATTTACCAAATAGCTATTCTTTCATATCTGCCAATTTCGTAAGCTTCATTAAAAGCCATAAATAAAATACAACAACGGCTATATGCCCAATAACAGTAGGCCACTTTAGCCAAAAAAAATCGAATGTCATACGATCTACCGCATAAAAGCCTATCGAAGATATAATATAGGTTTAGGTAATTTTAGTTTGTCAAACAATTTATTCTCTTAGATTTGAATGCGTTATCTTTGTTTCTGCACTCGTATTGTCATGTTATCTTTTCACGAACATTTGAAAGAAAATATTCTGTTTTTTGAAAAGTACAAAGAATTGTTTACAAAATCCACAATTCAACGTAGGTCATAACGGAGCGTCAAAAATAAACTAACACTCCACAAATTCCCAGAAAAATGAAGCTATTTCTGGTCAATTTTCTAAAATTTTTTCTGCATACTTAATCTCCAAATCTAGCGAAGGTACCTAGACACGTTGACATGGTACGCAGCCGCAACTTACCATTTTCTTGGTGTCAATTTGGGATTATCTGATAAACTTTCACCATTAGAAAAAATTCTCAAAAATTGCAGTTTATTATTACACTCGTTTAACTCATTTGAACTCAAATTGATATTATTGGATTTTGTAATTTAATAAAATACAAAAAATAGACAATTTCTCAAAACGTTAGTTTTACAGTCTTAGCCTTTTTCTATTTTATACAAAAGAAAATAAATTTTGAGCACAAATTGAAGTGACGTGTCTTCTCCGGAGCACTGGCGGTACCGCAGTATAAATAAAAAAGAAAGTATTGTGCTCTAATATGTTTAATCAAGTTCTATTTAACGTATTGGGTTCTATCAACGCTCTGTCCAACGTTTCTATCAAGTTGTATCCAACGACTTATCATGTTCTATCCAACTTCCTATACAGGTATAAAGTTCTATCTATGTTCTATCAAGTTCTATCCAACTTCCTATCCTGGTATCATGTTCTAACCACGTTCTATCATAATCTATCCAACGTCATATCCAGGTATCATGCTCTAGCCACGCTCTATCCTGTTCTATGTATTGTCCTATCCAGGTATCATGTTCTATCCAACTTCCTATCCAGGTATCATGTTCTATCCAACTTCCTATCCAGGTATAAAGTTATATCTATGTTCTATCAAGTTCTATTCAACTTCCGATACAGATAGCATGTTCTATCCACATTCTATCATGTTCTATCCTCGTTCTCTCAAGTTCTATCCTACTTCCTATCCTGGTATCATGTTCTAACCACGTTCTATCATAATCTATCCAACGTCATATCCAGGTATCATGCTCTAGCCACGCTCTATCCTGTTCTATGTATTGTCCTATCCAGGTATCATGTTCTATCCAACTTCCTATCCAGGTATCATGTTCTATCCAACTTCCTATCCAGGTATAAAGTTATATCTATGTTCTATCAAGTTCTATTCAACTTCCGATCCAGATAGCATGTTCTATCCACATTCTATCATGTTCTATCCTCGTTCTCTCAAGTTCTATCCAACTTCCTATCCTGGTATCATGTTCTAACCACGTTCTATCATAATCTATCCAACGTCATATCCAAGTATCATGCTCTAGCCACGCTCTATCCTGTTCTATGTATTGTCCTATCCAGGTATCATGTTCTATTCAACTTCCTATCCAGGTATCATGTTCCATCCAACTTCCTATCCAGGTATAAAGTTATATCTATGTTCTATCAAGTTCTATCCAACTTCCGATCCAGATAGCATGTTCTATCCACATTCTATCATGTTCTATCCTCGTTCTCTCAAGTTCTATCCAACTTCCTATCCTGGTATCATGTTCTAACCACGTTCTATCATAATCTATCCAACGTCATATCCAGGTATCATGCTCTAGCCATGCTCTATCATGTTTTATGTAATGTCCTATCCAAGTATCGTGTTCTATCCAGCTTTTACGCAATGTAGGAGACGGTGTAACCAAAACTGTAACTTACTCTTTTGAAAACTATCGGTTCACTATCAAAAGTCTCAATTGGACTGCTAAAGCGTGCTAAGTTGACAATAAAAATTTTTGGAAATCGCAGATATTTTTGGTTACTGTTTGTCCGTAGTTCGTTAATTAATTCTCTAAATCTTTCGCAACGATTCATAAAAAATCTTTCTGCTAACGAAACATTATATTTGCATCCCATTTTGATTAAATAATTACTTTTGATTGAGACCTCAACCCGCGTAGAACCTATATTGATCGTGCACCGCATGATGTTAAATTTTTCCTATAAAGTGGATGATTCTTTATGAGTCATTCCTCTGAATTCTCCCACGAATAACGCTAATTCCGAAGATAGTCGCTTCGTCACAAATAAAGTCATCAATTAAGTACCGATATGAGACATCGAACGTGATCAAAGTGATAATTATAACTGTCACTATAGCATACATTAGCTTCCTTCTACCATCAGAGAGACGAATACTTTTTTCTGTAGGCTTGCACACCAAAATGTATCTGCAAAAATCTTTGCTGGTTTTTCAGTTCAAATTTACCTCTAAGAATTTGAAGCATTGTAATTTTTGACAGAACAAGTATTTGCAAATGATTGCTCACTAGTCTTAAAATGAGGTTCATTTTGCAAGATCTTACAAGATCTTGCAACATAACAGTCCGATTTGAAAAAGTCTTGCAAGATAAACGCGTACGGATCTTGCATTTTTCCCTCGTGCAACCGGGTTAATCATAGAGCTTTCCTTTATGATAAAGTTGTAACCATATAACTTTCCTTTATGGGAAAATTGTAACCCCACCAATTTCGTACAACTTTTTTCGTCTATGACATTAAGGATCCATAAGAGGAAAGTTCTCGGATAACAACTTTTGGTTTACCCGGTCATCTTTCAGCGCATTTCTCACAAAGCTTCAGCGTATTTGAGCGCATTATTGTTATGACACTTAAATTTTTGAAAATTAGAGAATTTTTCACATCATTTTGAGAAAGTTTCTCGACCACTAAAGATAAATAATATTTGCAAGAATCATGCAAAATCTTGAAGGATACCAGTAGGAGCTGAACGGGGGTTAAAAAAGCTAAAAAAAAAAATCCCTCAAAAGTTCTTTACAGGAGCCGCCAAGAACGGGAGTTCAACAAAATTGCCTCCTTGTAGGTCTGTTCAGTGGTATAAGCACATGGCGAATCCTATGGGAACTAAAGTAAACATAATGTCCTTAAGTGGTCGTATCCATTAGTTTTCGTCCGCCGTTATTATGATCAACGGTAACGCTATTGAAATTTACTAGAACAATGTTCCCCACAGACTAGATCGCTCATGTTCCTGCCTATGAACGAAAACAAGCTACAATACATAGGCTTATGACAAATTGTATAAAGAATTACAAATCATGCATTCAAAAGGAGATTATAAGTATTTGAAGCTTTTTCTAGTTTTATCTAAGCAGATGGAGTGAAATATTCGAAAGGACTCACATTTAACACGCTTGATCCTTCAAGCATTTATATTTATAAAAAGATTAATTTCTCGGTGTACCGCGTCAAAGTAAAAAGAAGTTAATTATATTCTATATTTCTAGATACTCATCATCCTCATTATCATCATGTGTAGATATCTTTCAAAAATTTTAAGCTCTCTGATAACAATAGTTTTTACAGCTTGTAGGAAAGCTTTTTCTTCTCATAGTTTTTGTTGGCCATGCTCCTCGGAAGTTATCTCATCTTCTGTTCACGTTCATTTTTTTTCAAAGAAATATATTCTGACAACGATTGTTCGATAGATACCCTATTTTAGATTTATATATATATATATATATATATATATATATATATATATATATATATAGCACGATCGCTATATGCTCATAGGTGTATTTAGCATATAACGGAGATATGAAAAAATGTTTTACAAAATTTCGAGTTTTCATTGCTATTAAGTAGTAGATATGCACGATTCTGGAAAGTACGTTTGATTAAAGAGGCGTCATGGCAAAATGTTATGCATTTCAAAAAATGGGTCGTATCTTTATTATAAGTAAAAATATTCAAAAAACGAAAAATTTAAAGATTATTGAGCTTTCTCCTCCAAAAATCAAAATAATTAAATAGGCTTAAGTTTAATCAACTTCACCTAATATCATTGTTTCTGCTAATATATGGGTCTCTGTTCCAGAACTCCTCTTAAACATTGATAGATCAGTCAACTATCGACTTTGAAGGTTGTTGTAGCACTATGGGGACTTTTTTGATGTTGAAGATTAAAATTGACAATCAGATAATGCTGATGATCAAGAGATATAGAGAGCTCAAAAACATAATGTAAAAACGATTTCTTTTTTAAACCCCAAAATAATCATATTTTTTTGCCGCACATCAAATTTTCCTCTGAATCTTAGGTATTTCTTTCATTTGGTACGGCTACTTTTATTATTTGCAAGCTCATAGCGCATGTGCCATGTTTTAAAATAACATTTTAATAAATGATTACAACGGCATGTGCTTTGTAACTGGAGGTATTTAACCTACAGTGATACCCAAGGATATCATCCTTTGATACTTATTTGATGTAGTAAATTTTAATACGGTGCCTTTAATTTAGTTCATTTTATTTGCCCTTCATCATTCAGTTCATACTATGTTCAATTCTTCTCTTATGATCATTTCAATACTTCTTTTCTTGGTTTCCCGCTTCGTGATCAGACATGTCTGATCACACATTCTAAAATTGCTTATAAGCACTTCAGTTCATTATTCAAGTTTTCCAATTCAATATCAGTTGAATAACTCTCTTTTCAAACCCGCTCCGCGAGTAAGCATAAAATACTCAACTCAGGATTTCGCTCCGCGAATCACAATTTCAGTACTAGTAAACGCACCCGCGTCGCAAGTAACTACTCAATAACAACAAAGTACGACATGGCGTAGCCAGCAAACAAACACACACCACTCGGGAGAGACGTTTTCTGGGATAAACCAACACCCGACCCTGCTCTTCGCTGGGAGAAATGGTGAGTGCAATACAAATTGGCACTATTGGCAAAGGAGAATATAATTCTCGACACCTTACTTGGACCCAAACCCGAGATGGTGAACCTCCCACTCGAACTAATGTACGAGGAAACGATAGTCGGCTCCTCTGCACAATCGGAGAGGGAAAGGAATGCTCGCAACGCACAACAAAAAATGAATTGGCAAAATAAATGTCAACGGCTAATTGAGATCGGCATAATGTCCGATGATAAGCCGTGGTCACTTGCGGATTGCAAAACAGTGTCTATTCTCTATCTGAGTATCGGAGAGGAAGGACGTTGCATCCTTAACTGCAAAAACCCGCACATCAAGATTGATGCCCACGCTACTGCAGAATTTTGGAAGATTGTGGAAGAGGCTCCCGAAACATCACTTTTGATCATCACGTTTTCCTAATTAAGAAACAACTCAGGGGAGAAACAATAGAACATTTCTATGGTAAGCTAAAAGAATTGGCAGAAAATTGCGACTTCAAAAAAAGAGGAAACTTTGATACGTGATGTATTCATCACTAACTTCATTGATCCGGAAATTCAAAAAAACTTCTCAAACAGAAAGTAGAACCTTGTCAGGCTTTAGAATTAGCAATCAATATGGAACTCTGGATGCGTAATCAACACCAAATTCAGCAACACACAAGGATTCTCATTCCGGCCAGTGTTAACACAGTACAGTTCCCAATAGCTCTCGAACACTAACTTGGTCAAATCCGAACAATTATCAGAGACAAAAAAACCGCTCCACAATCTATTGTTCCAACTGTGGGGGAATTTGGCTTCCAAATCACCGCGAAAAATGTATTGCAAAAGTTAAAATTTGCAGTAATTGCGGACTCTTAAACCACTTTGCAAAAGTCTGTCGGAAACAAAAGAACGCAAAACCACAAAACTCTAAGAAAAGGGCTGTAAACACTGTGGAAGAAGAACCTTATCCGGAAGATTAAGTAAATTTCCTTCAACCATCTAAACTGTATCAATCGGATTACGGCTGCGGGGAGGATAATACGGTTGCGGTAATCGAAAATGCTGTAGAGAAAGTTGAGCCCCTCAATATGCCCATCAAAATTGGTAAAATCACTACTACACTGCTCGTGGACTCCGGAAGCCCATGCAGTATTCTCAATCGCTCACTCGCGTCGCAAGTGGTACATAGCAATGCTCGCGCTTTCTGGATCAGCGAAAAGGTGTTCCCACAACTTCGGACTTCCTCGAATGAGCCAATTCATGTCGAAGGAAATATACAATCTCCAATAGCAAGCAACGGATGGTTCTTTGATTCAGCAGCATTAACCGTCGTAGCTGATGGTCTCAAATCTCTAATTGGCCGAGACTCGTTTGATCAACTAGGATTAGCAATGACACAATCTACATCTCTTAAAGTAATTTCGCCAACAACATTTTTTCTTCGTCAGAATATAAAGAACAAATCGCAAAAACTTTTCCGGAATTAATATCTCGCATTGGCAGATCTAAAAGCCTTGTAGCAAATCCAAATTTCACAAAGACATTCAACCTAGACATCAAAAAGGCAGACGTATTCCAATTAACCTGCAAGATAAAGTCAATAACGAACTTCAGAAATTACTAGACAAATAGCATATAATAAAACTTTCTAGTTGTCCTGATAAATGTTTTATATCACCAATAGTGGTCACTGTAAAGAAAAATCAAACGATCAAGCTTGCGTTGGTTTTTAAAACTTTAAATAAAGCCATTCACAAGAACAAATTTCAAATGCCGAATAGCGACAAACTTTATGAGTCTATTTCTCAGCAAATTAGTGCTCCCGCGCCGCAAGACACAACATATTTTTTCTACGCTACATTTGAAATACGCCTACAGTCAATTAAAGCTGGATAGTAACACGGCAAACCGCTGTAACTTTAGCATAATTAGCGATGATATGACCGGCACTTACAGATTTCAAACAGGATTTTACAGTTTAACAGATATGCCAGAAGAATTTCAGAAGCAATGGATTATACCCTAATTGGTCTAAATAATACCTATTGTTTTTTAGACGACCTTTTGGTTGTAAGCAAGGGGTCACTGGAAGAACAAAAAAGTTATATTATGAGCTGCCTTGGACGTTTAGATGACGAAAATCTTAGAATAAACCTTCCAAAGTGTCACTTCGCAAAATTAGAAGTTGATTGGTTGGGGTATCATATTTTTCAATCGAGTTTCTTGCCCATCGAGTGTAAAACGTCTGCCATCTTAGCTGTGAAAGCACCAAAAGCTCTAAAGAAACTCCGTTTTTTCCTGGGGTCGGTACATTACATCGGCAAATTTATTCCGAAGCTTGTTCAAATTAGTCACCCTCTCTGACTTTTGCTGAAAAAGACATCTAAATTTATCTGGACCGAAGCGCACGAGAACTGTTTTCGTGAAAAAAGGAATCGCATCTCGAACGCTACAGAAAATAGTCACTATATCCCGCAATTCGAAACACGCCTAAAATGCGATGCGTCGCGCTCTGGTTTTGGAGCAGCACTTGAACAATTGACAGTGGATGGGTGAAACCCATCACACTTACGTCTCGATTTTTAAACCCTTGCAAAGAACGATATAGCGTAAACGAACTTGAACTTCTAGGAGTAGTCTGCTCTATTGAATATTTTAAAAATTACCTCTATGGTAAACAATTTACAGTTATTACCGATCATAGAGCACTCCTATCCATCTTGAAAGAAAATAGATCAAACAAATTCTACAATAGTCGATTAACTCGCTGGGTTGATCGTTTATTTCCTTTTCAATTTTACATTGAAAATTTGCCAGGTGCAAAAATTTGTTTAGTTGAACATATTTCTAGACACCCAAATCAAAAAGCTAAAAAGGTCTCTGCCTATGACAAGGAATTTATTGTCGCTAAATTAATGTTAATTTCTGCATCTTTTAATTCACTTGAGTTAAAAATATCAGAACCTGCATCTCATTTATATCAATTAATAAAAACACACGATCTCGCATCGCAAATCACACCTAAAATTGATGCCAACAATAAAGCGATAAACTTAATTAGCGCACACGCAGCACGAGTACACAAACATAATAATTCTATCTCTCTCGCTTCGCGAAAGCCCACCTCAAATACTAACCTTATTTTAAGCAATTTAAAACATGTAGATCCCGCGTCGCAATTACCACTTAACACTTTTCTCGCTAGGCGAAATACAAGTAAATGTAAACAATCATTCCAAATTCCGAATGGCAGATATCTCACTAAGCGCGAAAATCACTTGAATAAGTCCAATTTCCCGCCAGATAAACAACATTCGACAAATAATCCTAAGAGTCACGACCAAAATTAGCATCAGTGATTTTTGCCTTAGGTCAATCTACAAATCAGTTGACTAGTTCCTCAAAATTAAACCATAAAGTCAATAGAAATTATATCAACTCATTAACACATAAAATGCCTTCAAAGAAACGTATCACCAGAGTCCGTTTCAATGATGCTTCTAACAGCTCAAATACAAGATCATCGACAGTGATATCCTCACGCGCCCCGAATCAGGCAACAAACTCCGCGAATGCAACTGGCGCTCCGAATCAACCGGCAACCTCCCCAAACGCTACTCGTACAGCAAATCGGCAAACACTTTTAACCCCAACATCCCCAGCCCTATCTTCTAACCCCAGCACACCTCTCACAACAAACCCTCCGGTTCCTATATTTGATCATATTATTTGAAAAATATTCAGCAAATCACTGATAGCATCATTAACAAGTAAGGACGCTGTATAAAAGAAGTCCGCGACTGCATCTTGAGTAACAACGAAAGTTGTTTAAAAGCCCTCAAACCATATATCCACTCATATTGGAGGGATCTACACGTGCGATCCGGCTGCGTTTGGGTTGATGAAAAGGTGGCGATACCAAACGTACTGCGAGAGACCTTACTCGAAGACAAACACGCAAGCCACCCGGGCACATGGGGGATGATTTGTATGGCCACGCACTGCTTGTGGCCATATGTAAACCTTGAGATCAATTTCAAAGCAACAAAGTGCAAACGCTGCACTGCTATCGGTAAGAACTTAAAATCTGTAATCCCTGCTAAACAATTGAAACCTCATATACCATGTTTTGAACGTAATCAAGAATGGCAAATTGATTTTGGGGGGACTTTTCTCTGACGAGAAAGGTAATGAAGTATACTTCTTAGCTGCTACAGACCGCCCTTCTAAATATGCAACTGCATATTATATTTATATATATATATATATATATATATGTATATATATATATATATATATATATATATATATATATGAAAAAGCCAATGGGCCGAACGTTCTCAAATTTTTGGACATGTATATAGAAAATCATGGAGTTCGACGCTCCATAAGATTGGATCAAGCGAAATGTTTAATTGGAAACCAAGTGAAGACTCTCTGCAATAAGAACAACATTCAAATTATTGAAGCTCCAGTTAATGATCATTGTTATATTGGTTTGATGGAAAGATTAATTCAAACAATTAAGAATAGATTGGCATGTATTAAAGAACAGAAATCCGCAAGTAACACATTTCAAGTAAGACATGCATTAAAAACAATCATTCATCTATTGAGAATCTGCAAACAAAAAACAACAAAGATTTCGCCATTCAAAGCACGTTTTGGTCGAAAACCTAATACCCGCTGAGCGTAATCGCTACAACTCCTAAATTGTCTAATCTGTCTTACGAAAATATTGTCAATCATTATTTAGACGAGGACACTGTAACACCTGAATAAACCCTTCTTGATGGCAATTGGTTAATCCGATACCGCAGCGATATAGAAGTAAGAATCGTGATGACTCGCGCGCCGAGAGAAGCAAGTCAACGCAAACAAGCAAACACGGATGACGAATCACGTTTTATACGTACAAACACGTGTCGCCCAATACCAATGACAGAGCGAGCAGTGCAACTCAAAATGGCCCGCTAAGTGCACGGAAAAAGAAGGGCCAAGAAAAATTTGAAGGGCCTTTATGAAGTGTTGGCACCAGGATCCAACATACTGAAGGTCAGTCCAACGACCTCCACCATCAAAGAGCCAGGCAAACCAACGGTAACAGTCCGCAATAGCGATATTGCAAAATTTGGCACGACACAGGAGAGACAGACTCCTTTAAAGGTTTACGCGGATAGAACAGGTCCCCGAACGTGTGAGAAATTAGATGAAGAACAATTTCAATCTTAAATAAAGCAATTCACGCGCAAACAAAAAGGCGATAAGAAAATGAAGCATTGAAAACGAGATCCGGGCAGAGGATTATCGTCGTCACGCTCTAACATTTCACGCGCGATGCAAGGGCAAATTCCAAAAGTCCCTAACTTTGTTGCTCTCCGAAATCAAACTGCTTTACCCCAACAAGATTTGCCAAACTAATTGGTCATTCCATAACAATCGGCTTCTTCATCGGCACTCCAACAAGTGGAATTCGCTCCAAAACACGGCAAACGTTACTCAGATAGCAATAGGCGAAGCCCGTCATGTTATGATTTTGAATCGTCATCAGATTCAGCAATTACAGCCCCTCTCAAACGTCCACGCAGAGCGGGAGATATTGAAAATTGTCAGCCTCCACCTGACTCGATCATCGAAACTGTCCAGCATATTGGGGATCAACAGCCGGACGAAACCAACATCTCCCTAATAATAGCAAACATCTCGCTACCCTCCTCGCAAAATCCATCACTTCTGGATATTGATACTCCAGCGTTGGTACGTTCTATGACGGTATTCGAAGCCGAAAATCAAGAAACAATGGATGAGTAAAACTTGAATAAAAAGCTGAATTCAATTTCAAAGTGAACCAATTATAAACTTTTAAATTAATATTACCTATTGCTTAGCTATGATAAACAGTACATATTTTGTTATCTTTTATTTAACTGGGGACCAAGTATTAATTTGAAACTGTTTTTACTATTTTATACATACGAAAATTGCTATTGTCACAATTTTCTTTGTCAAACTAAGGGGTATGTGATACCCAAGGATATCGTCCTTTGTTATTTATTTGACGTAGTACATTTTAATACGATGCCTTTAGTTTAGTTCAATTTATCTGCCTTTCATCATTCAGTTCATACTTTGTTCAATTCTTGTCTTATGATCATTTCAATACTTCTTTTCTTGGTTTCCCACTTCATGATCAGACATGTCTGATCACACCTTCTAGTTTGAAAGCACTTCAATTCATTCCTTAAGTTCTGCATTTCAATATCAGTTGAATAACTCTCTTTTCAAACCCGCTCCGCGAGTAAGCATAAAATACTCAACTCAGGATTTCGCTACGCGAATCACAATTTCAGTATTAGCAAAAGCACCCGCGTTGCGAGTAACTACTCAATAATAACAAAACACGACACCTACTAACATCACTAGGGATTAGGCCTAAGGCAACTAGGGAAAAAGAGATCCCAAGCGCTGTTGTCAAGTTTTTGCTATAGGTTTAGAGGTGAAGAATGTAGGGAACATTGTTTGATTTAAAATAAAAACTATAAATATACATATATCTTTTTTTTCATTTACAGCGTAGTTTTTAATAGCTATTGTCTTTTCTATGAAAACGAAAAGATGGAGTTCTAATTAAATTTACTTTTTTTTAAAAAAAAACTATTCTTTGCTCAATGGTATAAGTACTTGCAAAATCCTATGAAAAGTTTGGAATACATTGTGCCTAAGAGGCTTCATCTATTAGGTTTCGGCTTAAAAATCGCCTGAAATTCATTTATACAGATGCCTGTCCAATATTTATGACAATTTCGCTGTGAATATGATACATTCAAACTAATAGGTGACGTCTAAACAAATAGACGTACCAAAGTATGGAATTCTCACGATTCTGATTAGTCGAGAAATAGAAAAGGCTCTGAAATTGAGCGTCCATTTAGCCTGAATTTATCATCGTCTTATTTTGGATTACATATTGTAATGCATGTGGCCGTTCCTCAGCTGCCCGTGGGACTTCATGAATTTATCACAACCAAACGTGATACCAGTTTTCCCCAGAAAAAACAATTTTTGTCTTTCGGCTAAGCGCGATTTCTTATCATATTAATGTTCATGTTCATTACGTATTTTAAAACATGGAAAGTTTATTGAGTGCATTAAGGAGCAAGCAACGAATCAGAAAAGAATATTCTATTCAATTTAATAGTATGTGCATGCGTGGAAAGTTATTAGTCGTCTCTGATTGGTTAATAAATAGCTCGCTTAAATTCTATTCAAGAATAGCCCCCCCCCCTTTTGCAAAAGGGGGGGGGCAATTGTTGAAAAGATCCCAGAAGGCTCTATATGATTGTATTTTATTCTTTGATTTGAGGCGTTTTCTACTAACTTTAATCTTTCATTTTTAAAGCTTTCCAGCAAAGATTTTCCTTTCATATGCAATGAGAACATTGAAGAGACCGGTGGTGTATCCGTTCAGCCACAGAGTTATCAACTTCGGAAAACAAGTATACCAAAATGAAGCCACGTTTTCTTTAACAGCATATTTCCCGTTTGTCCCCCCACCCTAAAGCTTAGAAGGCGCATAATAATTACAAGCTTCAAGTCCACGCGCTATATTGTTGTCTTTCCTATCATACCCCCCCCCCCCCCCAATGAGGCTAAATATACCATAATGGGGGGCTACCCAGGTTGAGGTCCCAGACGGAAAGTCGATATGTCCAGACCCAGATGAACGCACGACGGGGGTGTCGTGCGTTCAAATTTACATGGTCTGGAAACAAGGAAAAACGCACGAAAGTCTGATCATGAACGCACGAATAGTCTGGTGAACGCACGAAGGTCTGATGAACGCACGAAAGCCTGGTGAACGCACGAAAGTCTGGTGAACGCACGAAAGTCTGTCGAACGCACGAAAGTCTGGACATGAACGCACGAAAGTCTGGACATGAACGCACGAAAGTCTGGTGAACGCACGAAAGTCTGGACATAAACGCACGAAAGTCTGGTGAACGCACGAAAGTCTGGTGAACGCACGAAAGTCTGTCGAACGCACGAAAGTCTGGACATGAACGCACGAAAGTCTGGACATGAACGCACGAAAGTCTGGTGAACGCACGAAAGTCTGGACATGAACGCACGAAAGTCTGGTGAACGCACGAAGGTCTGGACATGAACGCACGAAGGTCTGGTGAACGCACGAAAGTCTGGACATGAACGCACGAAAGTCTGGTGAACGCACGAAAGTCTGGACATGAACGCACGAAAGTCTGGTGAACGCACGAAGGTCTGGACATGAACGCACGAAGGTCTGGTGAACGCACGAAAGTCTGGACATAGGCACTTTCCGTCTGGGACGGTCTGGACATATCGACTTTCCGTCTGGGACCTCAACCTGGGTATAATTTCATGGGGGATTATAATGGAGAGACCCCTAAACTGAATGACATTGATTTACTATCAAATGACACGTGCTCTATAATGAAGGGGGCGTGTTTTCATTAGAATTTAATGATAGAGGATTGAGCGGGGGGGGGGGGTTGCCCAACATAACGTACTGAGGAAGGGGGGTCGAAACGGAAAATATCCCTTTGACAAAAGGAATTGTTGTCTTCACTAGTTGACGAACAGCATTGTACCAGGTGAACTGGCTGACTAAAGTAGAGGCGTGAGTGTTTTCTGAGAATTCAAATACTTCCTCAGAGTAGAAGAGACTGAGCATGCCAGGCCCAGTAACAATGAAATCGATCAGACATATCAGAAATATTGGATAGTTTTGCAATTCGCGCAGATCCGAAGAGAAAATATAACAGCAGATGATGTAAATGTTACAGCAACAAGAAATTAGACTCAGTACCAGCTAAATCAGAACTTCATTAATAATCTGAACTTTTGATGACGAATTTCGTTTTATGGAATTGCATATGGAACTCACAGAAAAAATCTAGCATTCTTCGATAACCGTTCTTGTTTGTTAATTTTTTGAAGTCACTTCTTTACAGTCACAAAAATCTCATTGCGGCTTAGAAAAATGATTGGAAAAAACCGTTTTAATGACCGTGATTTTTTAATGGCTTCGACACTTTTCTTATTCAATTTTTTTGTTTTTACCTTTTTATCTGTTTTCTTTGTTCTTTATTTTGTCGTAAAATCTTTTCTAAACGCGGAGATATCTCATAAGCTTCCATCTGAGGCTTAAATGAAATTATTAATGCGGTCAATTTATTGCTATTAGTCTGGATGTTTATGATATTATTTGTTTTCAAAAATTTTAAATTTTGAATTTTTCAGTTTTTTTGTTGTTCTTTCTGTCAACTTGTCACCTATTGTCTCAATTAAGAGGTCCCCAATTGAGAGATCCATTTTCGTGTAAATCAATCATTAATGTGCACATTACGTGATATTATGTCACGACTGATGCTCTGTTAGTTGAACAATATGCCTTTCCTGAAAATTTTGCGAGTAGTCAATATTTGTGTTTCTTTTTCTCTTCTTTTAGCACATTCGCTAATAACAGATTCCCCTGATTTTCAAATGAGTGAACATATTTATTCTTTAGAGATATTTAAACTGAATTAACTGTGGGTAATAATTGAAATAAACAACGTAATCTTCAGATAATAGCTAATGATTTTAATGGCTTTAAAACCTTGTGTTCTCCTAAATTGTTTGTATTTTTGGGAATTTCTGCGTCATTAGAGTCCCGTTCTATAGTTTAATCAAAGCAAAGACATGTCCTATTGCTTTCTTAGGTACTTTTCAGTAATTTCAGTAAGAAAATTATAATTACAAGTTAATGGTTTTTAAGACTTTTGAAATTGTTTCGTTTAGAAAATGTTGGTGAATTTGAAATTGATCTCAATAATTCTTCTTTTGTCAACTTGTTACCTACTCTTCTCAAGTACAAGTCCCATCTGCTTTGTATTTAGAAAAAGCAAATTTGTGTAATTAAGGATTTATCTGATTGTATTTTGACTTTGTTACTAGGGGCATATAAATTTAGATATTGAGTTTTTGCCAAAAATGTTTTTTTTAGTTGCTTATTTTGTTGTTTTTTTTCTCGTTGTCTCATTAATGGCAGATCTCGTCAGCGCTCTAATGGGGAATCGTATCATGTAATTTAGAGGTTTGTGTTGTTTTTTTAAGACTCAAACATCTATTTTTGAATCTCTTCGTTGAGTTTACAACTAAGTCGGAAAAGTAGATGAGCTCGGGCCGGAAGGCTATGTACAAACGCACATTACCGAGCCTCCTTGTTTTTAATCTGAACTTTTAGGGGCGATTTACATTTTTAATTAAACCGCATTTGAGGAGAAATTTATTTGACTCGGATGAAGTTACAGAGAAAATCTAGTGTGGTTCGAAATGTGAGCTTTCATTTTAGAGTGTCTCTAGCAGAGTCACATAACCTTGCTTGAAATTAGGACTTAATCATAATGAATTTGTCCTTATTAAAAACATCATTAAATTTATTAGCTGAATTCGCGATGCTCGAGTTCTGTTGACTGGCATTTAGTGGATGTTTTCGCGGCCCGAAATCACGCCTAAATTTTGTTTTAATTGTTGTTTTAACTTCGAATTTGTTTGGGATACTTTTATGCTTGATTTTGGTTGGCGAAATCAAGCATAGTTCAATTGTTAGTATTGGCATTGTGAATAATTACAACTTTAAATCAATTTGAATTACGTGAATTTTCTTAGCCATGGATCGAAAGATTACCAACAGAAATTTAAATTAAGATTAGAAAGAATGAAATTAAGTTAAAACGCAAGATTGAATAAAAAGTACGTCGAGAACAAAATTGAACAAATTTATGCAAACAACTGTAATCAAACAGTTTTTGCCACTCAATTTTTTAAAGAAATTTTTCATTTTTTGGAGAAAAGTTAAATACTCGAGCAGATATAGGTGGGAATTCTTGATGGAAAAACAGCTAATTATTATTGCAACCAGAAGTTCCTCCAAATTCTTAACTGTCAAAATTATATATACTTAGAATCGCGGGCCTATTTCCTCATTTGATTCACCAAAATACAGTATATGTTGAATAAGCTTATCATTTGAAATTTAGTTTCTCACTCTACAAATCCTGGAAAAAAGGAGAAATTAAATGAGCTTCATGAGTACCCTTTATAACTCTCACGAAGATTAACAACCAGAAAGTTCAGAGCAGTTCACGGTTCAAAAGAGCCAATTTTTAAGTTATTCATTTCTATCACTTTTCAGAGGAATATTGCACTTTTTCCTGCTCAAACTCGACTTAAGGTAGTGGACCATCAAGCTATGACGTAAGTCTCAAAATACGAACTCTGGTATCAAACTCATAGCATAAGTTCTTTTTCCTTTATTGTCAAACTCGAGAAAATGATCTCGCCAGAACGTGATTTTGAGATATCTTGGAAGACATTACATCGGCAAATTGTTGGCCAGTTCGTGTTATAGAAAGAAGTCTTTCCTCACTCGAGATGGAATTGATTTTCTTCCTTAATTAGGAATGGCTTTCGGAAGTTGGTGATGCCAAAATTTCAAAGTGACATCTGCACAGTTGCGTAATCATACTTAAAAAACTGCACTTTCAAGTTGGAAGCTACCGAAAGCTTATGCAAGGAATTTCTGACATTGTTTTCTGGAATTTTGAAATTTTTGAAACAAATGTTAACAAACTTTTAACAAATTTTTGGCATTTTAAGATGTGAGCGTGCATGCTTTAAGCGTATTTACCGCAATCCAAATTACACTGATTGCTAAGAGATCAGCTGAAGAATTGAAAAAATATGTTGGAATAGTTTTTCGCTTTCTTTTTAATGACAAAAAACATTTACTGTTTGACTACAGAAGGACATCAATAGACTTCAAGCCATTCGGAAGACGTCAAGCCAATCTACCCGTTCTAACGGCTTTTCCTAAAAATCTGGTCAAATTGTCAAATAAATCAGAAACAAATTATTCTTGAAATTTCAGTTCACAAATGTTAGAAGCATAATATTATCTACGTCTAGAGCCATAGTGCAAAATAATGCAAGTTGTTGCCAATGTTATTGCAACTTTCAAGATGATTCAAAAAACCACCAAAATTGCAACAAAAATTTTGACTCTTTTGTCCAACAACGTGAAACTTAGACGTGCTCTTTTAACAAATGATTAGACTAGAGGTATGTTTTAAAACACAAGTAGCAATTACATATTGTGTTTCTAGCTAAATTCTAAAAAATACAGCAAATTGATTTTTTTTTCATGTGCTGGGGGGGTTGTCTTGAAAACCTACTTTTTTCAACGTGCAAAGTTACCACTCATCATACCTATTATAGAGCTGCCTATGGCGTTCAATAGTCCTTTTCTTTCGTCAGTATTAAGAGAAAAACTTTTTGATTCTCATGGCTATTTGGTTAGTATAAGGCGTAAAACACTTAAGTCGATGAAAATGACAATTTGGGCCCATCAAAAGTCAAGCGTGAACAATTTGTGCCGAGCTAAAGTTCAGCTC